>NC_091822.1:55702500-56002500 GCF_038994185.2 Dermacentor albipictus | reverse complement strand
GAACGAGCCCGATTCAAAGCTTATACGCGGAATCAAATGAATGGTCCCTCCATCTACAGAGAACTTATATCAACCTTACATATTTCCTTAAAATACAATCCAATCAACAACATCCATGTTTTAACACTGTTAACGATATGACCTGCACTACCCTTTTCCATAATCGCCCCTCTGTAAGAAAGCCTTTCTCGCTACGAGTGAGGGAGCTTAGTGAAGAAATGCACGTTCCAATCCTTGAGCTTCGCCTAATGCATCCAGCCAAGCTGCTACCTCCTTGGGAGTGGCAGCTCATACAATGTGATATATCTTTCGTGGAAGTGACAAAGCATGCTCCAGAGATTGAAATCAAGATGCATTTCCGGGAACTCCAGCACAAATACTCCTGCACGGAGTTCTGCACCGACGCATCAAAGTCACACGACGGGGTGTCCTATGCAGCCGTCGGTCCATCCTTCTCGGAATCCGACGTACTGCACCCGGAAACTAGTATCTTTACGGCTGAGGCCTACGCACTGCTCTCGGCCGTAAAGCATATAAACAAATCACAACTCCGGAAATCAGTTATATATACGGACTCCCTCAGTGTTGTGAAGGCCTTGATGTCTTTCTGTAATCACAAAAATCCAGTATTTGTTGAACTCTACTCCGCACTGTGCAAAGCATATATATCTAACCAACATGTGATCATATGCTGGGTGCCTGGACATAGGGGCATGGAGGGAAACGTTCTAGCAGACCAGATGGCCACATCAATCTCATCGCATGCAGCTAACTCTACTGCTTCGGTCCCTGTCACAGACCTGAAGCCTTTCTTAAGAAGGAAACTACGAAACCACTGGCAACGCATGTGGGACAAAGAAATAAATAATAAACTGCATGTAATAAAGCCACCATTAGGTTTCTGGCCTCCTGTAACAAAATCTCGCAGGACAGATGTCCTATTCTGCCGTCTAAGAATAGGACACACTTTTGGCACACACAACTTCTTACTCACGGGAAACGAGCCACCAACCTGTGGTAGATGCGGGGAGAGGCTGACCGTCCTCCACGTCCTACTGGAGTGTCGGGAAGCCGAACCCGAAAGAAAAAAACACTTTCTCTTAGCATACAGGCACCACATCCCCCTTCATCCTGTTATGTTACTTGGTCCAGAACCACTCTTTGACACCAACGCCGTCTTAGGTTTTTTGGAAGATGTTGTGTTTCATGTTATTAGCCCCACACGTTCGTAGCACTTCCTCTCTTCAGAAGATGCTGCTGCGATAATTATTTTGAATAAGCACATGCCTCTAAGCCCTTGTGGTTCAAGGGCTCTGGCGAGGCTGTAGTGCTGTAAGAAATTCAACGTCTCGCATATTTTAAACAATGTATCATTCTTTTACGATGGATTTTAATCTTCACAGTCTTAGTCATTATTCATCGCCATAATTTTATAGTACATAGATTTTACGCATTTACAGCGACTATTTTTAGGCCACTTTACAGCCAAGTCACATCTTCCATAATACATCATTAACACTACCACCAGTCATGGCGCTCTTTGGCCAAACCTGGCCCTTGCGCCACAAAACAACACACATCATCATAACCATAGATGATGCTGTTGCATATTTTACAGCTTTTATACTGGATGCCGCCTGTAAACGTATTACACAAACGAGCGGCGTGGGTTCCAAGCGGCGTGTTCCCTGGTGGAACGATGCATGCAGGCAAGCACGGAGGAACCAGAACAAAGCGTGGGCGATATTTCGCGATTCTCCTACAGCTGAAAACCTGGAAAACTTTAAACACGTCAAATCCCAGGCAAGGAGAACGCGCCGGCAAGCAAGACGAGAGAGTTGGGCGAAGTTTATATCAAGCATCAACTCGTACACAGAAGAGACAAAAGTATGGAATAGAGTGAAAAAGGTTAATGGACAACAAACGTATTCCCTGCCTTTAGTAAATAGTCACGGAGAAAGCCTGGAAGATCAAGCCAACTTCCTTGGCACACACTTTGAACACATATCCAGCTCCTCACACTACACCGAAACATTCCTAAAGAACAAAACGCGAATAGAACAGCAAAAGTTACAAAGAAAATGTGCTAAAAGTGCGGCGTACAACGAACCATTCTCCATAGCAGAACTGCAGGCAGCACTGAACTGTTGTAATAAATACGCCCCAGGTTCAGACCGTATAATATATATGTTGAAACAACTACCCCCCCGAAACACAAAAAACCCTCCTTTACCTTTACAACATTATGTGGTTTTCAGGCGAGACCCCCGCAGGGGCGCCTGCGTCAGCAGGCGTTTGGTGTGTTGCGACACCACGTACCCGAGCACACGAGGGTTGGACCCTCCCGCGTGTAGCCGTGCGCGGCTTAGCCGTGTCTGGGGAAAAGGGGATCCTGGGGGTTGAGCTGATGCTGGGTGATTGGACCTTTATGGCCCCCCGGCGGAGGCAACACACCCCTTTGGCCTCTGCTTCACATAGACGGCACCCCCGGACTGACCCACCCGGGGGAAATCGGTAGTTCCCTTTTCCTGTCTCTCTCTCCCTACAACCTTCGTCTTTTCCTTACTTTCCGCCTTTCCTGTCTCCTTCTCATTTCTTTATTACTTCCGACCTTCCTGGCAGCAAGGGTTAACCTTGTGTGAGTAGCCAACCTCGGTTATATCATATTGGGTTATAGCGGCAACGTACAGCTGGCGTTAGCAGGCCCTGTTTTTCAGACCCTGCAGCGTCCCCTTGTTGGACTCCATGGTGGGTGGTTGGCGTTGCTGCCGAAAACTACACGTCCACACATGGCTACTTCCTTCCCTCCACTACTTGATCGCCCTCAGAAAAGAGGGCGCACCGATGAAGTCTTTCAATTTTTCGGCCGCCAAAAAGAATCGTTCCCGCGTTTCCATGTTATCCATTCCGCAAAACCAGATAAACCAGTAAGAACTATCTCACCCTTCCTTGTTTCTAAGTCATTGACTGAAGTCTTTGGTCCTGGATATAAGGCGTCGAGGATGGCAAGCGGTGATCTCCTCTTGGAGCTCCGCGATCAAAAACAATATGAAAAATTGTCAACATTAGTGTCATTTGGGGAAACCCAAATAATTATAACCCCGCACCGCACCATGAACACCACCCGTGGTGTTGTCTCTGATGATGACTTGATGGAGCTCACTGAGGCTGAACTCTTGGAGGGCTTCAATGACCAGAATGTTGTAAATGTTAAACGAATTAAGATAAGGCGAGATGGAAAAGAGATCAACACGAAACACCTGATACTCACGTTCGGCTCAAGTGTCCTTCCCGAGTCCATCGAGGCCGGTTATATCAAACTTCGGGTTCGACCATACGTTCCCAACCCTCTCAGATGCTTTAAGTGCCAACGTTTCGGCCACAGTTCACAGAACTGTCGAGGCCGGCTGACTTGTGCCAAGTGCAGTGACAAAGAACATTCCTCTGAAACGTGCCAGAACACTCCACATTGTGTTAATTGTGATGGTGAGCACGCCGCGTACTCGCGGTCGTGCCCTTCTTGGAAAAAAGAAAAGGAAATCGTTACAATCAAGGTAAAGGAAAACATAACTTTCAAGGAGGCACGGAGGCGGGTATCATACCTGCCCAAGAAAACCTTTGCCGATGTGGCGCGTCAGGAGGCAGCGTCACAACGGCCTCCGGCGACTGTCCGACCCACACGCAGTGAGTCGGCAGTTACGCCATCTGCCCCCACGGTGGTTGCAGCTAGCGCTGCTCCGCCAACCGAGGAAAAGGGGCCATCGACCCCGAAGGTGGGCGCAGCTGAGGCTGCCTCAACCTCCCAGGTCCCTTCCAGCGCTGGCAATGGCCGGCGCAGCCAAATCCCCCAGGGAACCCCAGCGACCTCCGGGCTGGTGGGCGCAGGGGTCTTGCCCTCCAAGGCGAGACTCTCCCTGGTGACTTCTCGCTCGCAAGAGCAGGTGTCCGGCGCCTCACAAGAGGCAATGGACACTACACCTGTCCTCCAGGGGCGCCAAGCGCCTAAGGAGCGGCGAGGTTCACTCGAGCGCTCCAGAAAGGGCAAAACTCCCGTTACAGGGCCTCGAAAGGGCTCTGTAATTTAATCACAGTAATTTCCATAAACACTACTTCTGTTTCTGTACACACAGCACATATTATCACCCAATATGGATACACAAATAATTCAATGGAACGTCAGAGGTCTTCTAAGAAACCTTGATGACGTGCAAGAGCTCATTCAAAAACACAATCCAAAAGTGCTGTGTCTACAGGAAACACACTTAAAACCAAAACACACTAATTTTCTTCGACAGCACATTACTTTCCGCAAAGATCGCGATGATGCTATGGCATCATCTGGCGGTGTTGCCATTGTAATTCAAAAAAGCATAGGGTGTCAATGTTTACAGCTACGAACGGCCCTCGAAGCAGTGGCGGTTCGAGTTGTCCTGCTGAACAAACTCATCACTATTTGTTCGATTTACGTACCCCCGCATTACCAACTAAACAAACATGAATTTCAGTCCTTGATAGATCAATTGCCAGAACCTTATCTTGTTCTTGGCGATTTCAATGCACACAGCAGCTTGTGGGGAGACTCTCGTATTGATGCGCGAGGTCGTCTCGTTGAGCAGTTTCTTTTTTCTTCTGGAGCGTGCCTTCTCAATAAGAAAGAACCCACATATTACTCTCTTGCAAACAGAACATTTTCGTCAATAGATCTTAGTATAGTTTCCGCGTCTATACTGCCCGAACTCGAATGGGAAGTTACGAGCAATCCTTACGGGAGCGATCACTTCCCTGTACTGCTAAGAACACCTAAAGAAAATGAATTTCCTCCACAAGCTCCTAGGTGGAAGATACATACAGCCGACTGGGAGAAATTCCGAACACTTACTAACATCTCGCTGGCTGATATGTCTTCTTTAGAAATCGATGCAGCTGTGGAGTACTTTACAGCCTTCATCATAGATGCCGCAACTAAATGTATATCACAAGTAAATGGATTGGCAGGCAAACGGCGTGTCCCCTGGTGGAACGATGATTGTAGGATCGCTCGTAAGAAACAAAATAAAGCGTGGGGGTTGCTACGTGCCTCCCCCACTGCGGAGAATCTTATCAATTTTAAAAAAGTAAAATCCCAAGGCAGGCGAACCCGCCGACAGGCCAGAAGAGAGAGTTGGCAAAAGTTTTTATCGAACATCAACTCGTTTACAGAGGAGGCGAAAGTCTGGAACCGCGTAAATAGAATTAGAGGCAGACAAACATATTCACTCCCTCTGGTAAACACACAGGGTGATACGCTGCAACATCAGGCAGACTCACTTGCGGAACACTTTCAGAGCGTGTCAAGTTCAAACAACTATTCGCAATCTTTTCTCATATATAAAGAAATAGAAGAACGTAAGCCTTTAACAAGAAAAAGTCGAGAGATCGAGCCTTACAACCGTCCTTTCAGTATTGCCGAAATGAGAGCTGCCTTGAGCGCATGCAAGAGTTCCGCACCAGGATCTGATAGGATCATGTACGAAATGCTGAAAAACCTACACAATGACACGCAAGTGACACTACTCACACTTTTCAACACTATCTGGGACGCAGGGTACCTTCCGACCGCATGGAAAGAAGCCATTGTTATCCCTGTACTAAAACAAGGCAAAGATCCTTCATCAGTGGCAAGCTACCGCCCGATAGCCCTCACAAGTTGCATGTGTAAGGTATTTGAAAAAATGATAAATCGGCGTCTGATCCATTTCCTTGAAAAGAACAAAATGCTTGATCCCTATCAGTGTGGCTTCCGAGAAGGGCGCTCCACAACCGACCATCTTGTACGTATAGAAAGAAATATCCGGGACGCATTCATACATAAACAGTTCTTCCTCTCGATATTTCTCGATATGGAAAAGGCGTATGACACAACGTGGCGATACGGCATCTTGCGAGACTTATCCGAAATGGGCATTCATGATAATATGCTCAGCGTAATAAAAAGCTACTTGTCCAATCGTACCTTCCGGGTGAAAGTCGGCAATGTGCTGTCACGTCCTTTTACACAAGAAACTGGTGTACCCCAGGGAGGCGTGCTCAGTTGCACGCTTTTTATTGTTAAGATGACAACGCTTCGTGGTTCCTTGCCCCCGGCCATTTTGTATTCCGTCTATGTGGATGACATTCAAATAGGCTTCAAATCCTGTAACCTCGCAGTATGCGAGAGACAGGTACAGCATGGTTTGAACAAGGTGTCAGGGTGGGCAGAGAAAAATGGTTTTCAAATCAATCCTCAAAAGAGTTCTTGTGTCCTGTTTACAAGAAAGAGAGGCCTGGTCACGGATCCTTGCTTGGAAATGTGTGGACATCAGATACCTGTAAACAAAGAGCACAAATTTCTAGGTGTTATACTCGACAATAAACTCACTTTCGTCCCACACATTAAACATCTTAAAGAAAAGTGTCTGAAAACAATGAATTTAATGAAACTTCTATCCCAGACTACATGGGGTAGTGACAGGAAGTGTTTAATGAACCTATACAAGAGCCTAATTCGGTCTCGATTGGATTATGGTGCCGTTGTGTATAACTCTGCCGCCCCGAGCGCGCTAAAGATGCTAGACCCAGTTCACCATCTAGGAATCCGACTGGCCACTGGCGCATTCAGAACGAGTCCCATAGAAAGTCTATATGTAGAATCAAATGAATGGTCTCTCCACCTACAGAGTTCATACATCAGCTTTACTTATTTCCTTAAAATACGCTCTAATCCTGAACATCCATGTTTTGATACTGTTACCGATATGACGTGCGCTACACTTTTCAGCAATCGTCCCTCCATAAGACAGCCTTTCTCGCTGCGTGTGAAGCAGCTTAGCGATCAAATGCATGTCCCACTCCTCGAGCTCCCCCTAATGCATCCAGCCAAGCTGCTACCTCCTTGGGAGTGGCAGCTCATACAATGCGACATATCTTTCATGCATGTTACAAAACACGCTTCAGACATTGAAATCCAAATGCATTTCCGGGAACTCCAGCACAAACACTCCTGCACAGAGTTCTACACAGACGCATCGAAGTCGCACGACGGGGTGTCCTATGCAGCCGTCGGTCCATCCTTCTCGGAATCCGACGTACTGCATCCGGAAACTAGTATCTTCACGGCTGAGGCCTACGCAATATTGTCGACCGTGAAGCATATTAGGAAATCAAAACTCAAACCCCGCAGGGGCGTCTGCGCAAGCAGGCGTTTGGTGTGTTGCGACACCACGGACCCGAGCACATGAGGGTTGGACCCTCCCGCGTGTAGCCGTGCGCGGCTTAGCCGTGTCTGGGGAAAAGGGGATCCTGGGGGTTGAGCCAATTCTGGGTGTTTGGACCTTTAAGGCCCCCCGGCGGAGGCAACACACCCCTTTGGCCTCTGCTTCACATAGACGGCACCCCCGGACTGACCCACCCGGGGGAAACCGGCAGTCGCCTTTTCCTGTCCTCCTCTCCAATCTTCGTCTTTCTCTCTCGCCTTTTTCATCTTTCCTGTCTTCTCATCACTTCTCCTCACTTCCTAGTTTCCCGGCGGCAAGGGTTAACCTTGTGTAGCTAGCCAGCCTTGGTTATGCTGTATTTGGTTATAGCAGCGATGTACGGCTGGCGTTGGCAGGGTTTCTCTAGCAGGAACTCCTGTCACGTCCCCCTGTTGGGCTCCATGGTGGGTGGTCGGCATCGCGGCCGAAAACCCAATATTACTTATGGAACATGCTTTTCCTAAACTACCTGATCGCCCTCATAAACGAGGGCGCACCGAAGAAGTTTTTCAATTTTTCGGACAACAAGTCCAGAACTATCCTAGATACCATGTTATTCACTCGGAAAACCCAGACAAACTAGTGCGCAACATTTCACCGTTCCTTGTTTCGAAGTCTTTAACTGAAGTTTTTGGAACAGGATATAAGGCATCGAGAATGACAAGTGGTGATCTTCTTTTGGAGCTCCACGATAAGAAGCAGTACGAGAAACTGCCGAAACTTGTCTCATTTGGGGAGACCCAAATAACAGTATCCCCGCACCGTACCATGAACACTACCCGAGGCGTTGTCTCGGACGATGACATGCTAGAGCTCACTGAAGCTGAACTCTTGGAGGGCTTCAGTGAACAGAATGTAATAAATGTTAAGCGAATTAAGATCAGGCGAGACGGTAAAGAGATCAACACGAAACACCTGATACTCACGTTCGGTTCAAGTGTCCTCCCCGAGTCCATCGAGGCCGGTTATATCAAACTTCGTGTTAGGCCATACGTGCCAAATCCTCTCAGATGCTTTAAGTGCCAAAGGTTCGGCCACAGTTCACAGAACTGTCGAGGCCGGCTGACATGTGCCAAGTGTAGTGACACTGAACATTCCTCCGAAACATGCCAGAAGACTCCACATTGTGTCAACTGTGATGGCGAGCACGCCGCATACTCGCGCGCCTGCCCGTCCTGGAAAAGAGAAAAAGAGATTGTGACAATCAAAGTCAAAGAAAATATATCTTTCAAGGAGGCACGTAGGCGGGTGTCATACCTGTCTAAGAGCAGCTTTGCCGATGTGGCGCGTAAGGGGGCAGCGTCGCAACGGCCTCCGGCGGCTGTCCGACCCACAGGCAGTGAGTCGGCAGTTACGCCATCTGCCCCCGCGGCGGTTGCAGCTAGCGCTGCTCCGTCAACCGAGGAGAAGGGACCATCCACCCCAAAGGTGGGTGCAGCCGAGGCTGCCCCAACCTCCGAGGCCCCTTCCAGCGCTGGCAACGTCCAGCGCAGCCAAATCCCTCAGGGAACCCCATCGACCTCCGGGCTGGTGGGCGCAGGGGTCTTGCCCTCCAAGGCGGGACTCCCTCTGAAAACATCTCGCTCGCAAGAGCGCTTGTCCGGCGCCTCACAGGAGGCAATGGACACTACACCTGACCCCAAGGCGCACCAAACGCCTAAGGAGCGTCGAGAATCGCTCGAACGCTTCAGAAAGAACAAAACACCTATTACAGGGCCTCGAAAGGGCTCTGTAATATAAGGCATCCACTCCGTTTCCGTAAACACAGCACCAATTTACCTTAAAGATGGATACACAAATCATTCAATGGAACATCAGAGGTCTCCTTAGAAACCTTGATGATGTTCAAGAACTCATCCACAAACACAATCCAAAAGTGCTGTGTTTACAGGAGACACACTTAAAATCTACACACACAAACTTTCTCCGAAAGCACGTTACGTTTCGCAGAGACCGCGAAGATGCTGTCACAGCATCTGGCGGTGTAGCTATTATTGCTGACAAAAGTGTAGCGTGTCAGCATCTAAAGCTCCAAACGGCCCTTCAGGCCGTGGCCGTTCGAGCCATACTTTTAAATAAACTAATTACCATCTGCTCTTTGTACATACCACCACATTATCAGCTTCACAGACGCGATTTAGAATCATTAATAGATGAGCTCCCCGAACCCTATATGATTCTCGGTGATTTTAACGCACACAGTAGTTTGTGGGGCGATCCACGCTGTGATGCGCGAGGTCGCGTCATTGAACAAATGCTTTTCTCTTCTGGAGCATGCCTCTTGAATACAAAGGAGCCCACATATTTTAACCTAGCCAACAAGTCATACTCTGCCATAGATCTTAGCATTTTATCGCCGACGCTTTTACCCTATTTTAAATTTAATGTACTTAACAACCCGTATGGGAGTGACCACTTCCCAATAATCCTAACCACTCCGAAACAAGATCAACTTCCCCCGCAGCTCCCTCGGTGGAAGATTGACTCAGCCGATTGGGAACGGTACCAAACTCTTACTCACATGACGTGGACTGAGATGTCTGGTATAGCCATAGATGATGCAGTTGCGTATTTTACAGCTTTTATACTGGATGCCGCCTGTAAATGTATTACGGAAACGAGCGGCATGGGTTCCAAGCGGCGTGTTCCCTGGTGGAATGATGCATGCAGGCAAGCACGGAGGAACCAGAACAAAGCGTGGGCCATATTTCGCGATTCTCCAACAGCAGAAAACCTAGAAAACTTTAAACATATCAAATCACAGGCAAGGAGAACGCGCCGACAAGCAAGACGAGAGAGTTGGGCGAAGTATATAGCAAGCATCAACTCGTACACAGATGAGAGCAAAGTATGGAATAGAGTGAAGAAAGTTAATGGGCAACAAACGTATTCCTTACCTCTAGTAAATAGCCACGGAGAAAGCCTTGAAGACCAAGCCAACTTTCTCGGTGCACATTTTGAATACATATCGAGCTCTTCACACTACTCCGAAACCTTCCTAAAATACAAAACACAAATAGAACAGCAAAAATTAGAAAGGAAATCTGCTAAAAGTGCTGCGTACAACGATCCATTCTGTATAGCAGAACTGCAGGCAGCACTAAACTGTTGTAATACATCCGCCCCAGGTTCAGACCGCGTAATATATGAGATGTTAAAACAACTACCATCCGAAACACAGAAAACCCTCCTTTACCTATACAACGTTATGTGGTCTTCCGGCGAGATCCCCTCTGTTTGGAAGGAGGCTATTGTAATTCCAATCCTAAAACCCGGAAAGGATCCTTCCTCGGTATCGAGTTACAGGCCTATAGCATTAACAAGTTGCCTCTGCAAAGTATTCGAAAAAATGATTAACTGTCGCCTCCTGCACTTCCTAGAATCAAACAAATTGCTGGACCCATACCAGTGCGGGTTTCGGGAGGGTCGATCCACTACTGACCATCTCATACGTATCGAGGCACGTATCCGTGAAGCTTTTGTGCATAAGCAGTTTTTCTTATCAGTATTCTTAGATATGGAGAAAGCCTATGATACAACGTGGCGGTTTGGTATTTTGAGAGACCTCTCACAGTTAGGTATACACGGAAATATGTTCAATGTTATCGAAAGTTATCTGTCGAATCGGACATTCCGTGTTCGAGTGGGCACTGTTCTGTCACAGAAAATTGTACAGGAAACTGGAGTGCCGCAGGGCGGGGTGCTCAGCTGCACGCTCTTTATAGTAAAAATGAATTCCCTTCGTCTACACATACCACATAACATCTTCTATTCAACGTATGTTGACGATGTGCAGATAGGTTTTCAATCAAGTTCTCTTGCTATCTGTGAGCGACAGATCCAGCTTTGTCTTAACAGGGTCTCCAAATGGGCTGATGTGAACGGGTTCAGACTGAACCCACAAAAAAGCACCTGTGTCATTTTCTCTAGAAAAAGAGGCCTGCACCCCAATCCTGAAATTGTGTTGCATGATGAGCGTCTGCCTGTAAACAAGGAACATAAATTTTTAGGCATAATTTTAGACGCGAAACTAACCTTTGTAAAGCACATAAAATATCTTAAAGACAAGTGCATGAAAACAATGAATATCTTAAAGGTGCTCTCACGCACAACCTGGGGCAGTGATAGAAAATGCCTCTTGAACTTGTACAAAAGCCTCATACGCACACGATTAGACTATGGAGCCATAGTTTACCAGTCGGCTACTCCAACTGCTCTAAAGATGCTTGACCCTGTCCACCACTTAGGAATTCGCCTGTCCACAGGCGCCTTTAGAACAAGCCCAGTGGAAAGCCTCTACGTTGAGTCGGATGAGTGGTCACTGCATCTGCAGAGAACATATTCGTCTTTCATGTATTTTCTTAGAGTGAACGCAAACAGTCAGCATCCCGCGTATTACACCGTAAACGATTTGTCCAGCTGCCAACTTTTCCGCAACCGGCCCAGAGTGGCACAGCCTTTCTCCATGCGTGTTAGAGACATGGCTGAAGAAACAAGGGTTCCACTGCTTGAATACCACCTTATGTCCCCTGCTATACGGCCCCCGCCGTGGCAGTGGCAACCAATAGACTGTGATACATCTTTCGTAGCTGTCACAAAGCACGCGCCTGTCGCGCATATACGAATGTACTTCCTCGAATTACAGCACAAATACTCCTCTCCTGAATTCTTTACAGACGCATCGAAGTGTAATTTTGGCGTATCTTACGCAGCGGTCGGTCCATCTTTTTCAGATGCCGGTGTTCTGCACCCTAACACAAGTATTTTCACAGCAGAGGCCTACGCGATATTGGCTGCCGTTAAACACATTAATGAATCTCATATCCCCAAGGCAGTTATATACACAGACTCTTTGAGTGTTGTAAATGCTTTGAAAACTGTCAGGAAATATAAAAACCCTGTAATTCTATCTCTTTACTCAGCCTTATGCACAATCTATCAGTCCAAACAGCATATCGTCGTATGCTGGGTGCCAGGGCACCGAGAGATAGAGGGAAACGTGTTGGCTGACGAGCTAGCCACATCCGTCAACGCGAACGCCTCCAACACTTCCACGACTGTCCCTGTAAATGACCTCAAGCCCTCAATAAGAAAAAAGCTAAGGGCTTTCTGGCAGTGCTTGTGGGACGAACAAACAGGAAATAAACTACATGTTATCAAGCCGTATCTTGGCAACTGGCCGCCGGTATCAAAGAACCGCCACACAGAAGTAACACTTTGCAGACTCAGGATAGGACACACATACAGCACACACGCATACCTCTTGTCCGGTGGCGATCCACCCATGTGTGATAAATGTGGTGAGCCACTTACTGTGCTTCACATCCTGCTGCAATGCACTGAATTAGACGCTAATAGGAAAAAGCATTTTCCATTACCACACCGTCAACAAATTCCCCTTCATCCTCTTATGATCATAGGTATGGAACCACTCTTTAAATATCAACACTTGTTCGCATTTTTAAAAGGTGTACACAGTTTTCATGTCATATCACCAGGAAACCCGTAGCACGGCCTCTTAACTGAGGTTTCTGCTGCGATAACTGCACTAAAAGAAAGCACCTGCCTCCCAGCCTTTGGGCTCAAAGGCCTCCCGGAGGCTTAGGTGGTATTTCCACATTTTTCCATTTTAGCTCCACGACCACTGATCACGCGTACTAGATCCATAGACATCTAGTTGTATCACTATCATAATTTTATATTATATATCATTTTACGCTTTTATGATACGGATTGATTTTAGGCCACTTTACAGCCATGTCACATCCCACCATCGCAACTCACAAATCGGCACTTAACACAACATTATCAGTCATGGCGCTCTTTGGCCATACTTGGCCCTTGCGCCACTAAACAATACACATTCATTCAAAACTCAAAAAATCAGTCATATACACTGACTCCCTAAGTGTTGTGAAGGCTTTGATATCGTTCTGTAGGCACAAAAATCCTGTCATAATCGAACTCTATTCCGTCTTATGCAAAGCATATGTATCTAACCAGCATGTGATTGTATGCTGGGTGCCAGGTCATAGGGCCATCGAAGGTAATGTTTTGGCGGACCAGATGGCCACGTCAGTTGCATGGCATTCTGCTAATCCCACCACTGCAGCTCCTGTCACAGATATGAAGCCCTTTTTACGGAGGAAACTACGCAACCACTGGCGACGCCTGTGGGACGCGGAAACAAATAATAAGCTCCATGTGATAAAGCCACAGCTAGGATTCTGGCCTTCCGTAACAAAATCACGCCGAACAGATGTCCTGTTCTGTCGTCTCAGAATAGGACACACATTTGGCACGCATAACTATTTACCCCGCAGGGGCGTCTGCGTAAGCAGGCGTTTGGTGTGTTGCGCCACCACGTACCCGAGCACACGAGGGTTGGACCCTCCCGCGTGTAGCCGTGCGCGGCTTAGCCGTGTCTGGGGAAAGGGGGATCCTGGTGGTTGAGCCGATGCTGGGTGCTTGGACCTTTATGGCCCCCCGGCGGAGGCAACACACCTCTTTGGCCTCTGCTTCACATAGACGGCACCCCCGGACTGACCCACCCGGGGGAAATCGGTAGTTGCCTTTTCCTGTCTCTCTCTCCCTCCAACCTTCGTCTTTCTCTCACTTTTCATCTTTCCTGTCTTCTCCTTCCTTCCGCTTACTTCCAAATTTTCCAGGCAGCAAGGGTTAACCTTGTGTGATTAGCCAATCTAGGTTATTTCATATTTGGTTATAGTGATGACGTACAGCTGGCGTTTACAGGACCTGTTCTTACAGTCCCTGTAGCGTCCCCTTGTAGGACTCCATGGTGGGTGGCTGCCGTTATTGCCGAAAATTTCATTCCTCTATGGCAACATCCTTCCCTTCGCTTCCTGATCGCCCCCAGAAAAGAGGGCGCACCGATGAAGTATTCCAGTTTTTTGGACGGCAAAAAGAATCTTTCCCTCGTTTTCACGTGATCCACTCTGAAATACCAGATAAACCAGTAAGAACTATCTCACCCTTCCTTGTTTCCAAGTCATTGACTGAAGTTTTTGGTCCTGGATATAAGGCGTCGAGGATGGCAAGCGGGGATCTCCTCTTGGAGCTCCGCGATCAAAAACAATATGAAAAATTGTCAACACTAGTTTCATTTGGGGAAACCCAAATAATTATAACCCCGCACCGCACGATGAACACCACCCGTGGTGTTGTCTCTGACGATGACTTGATGGAGCTCACTGAGGCTGAACTCTTGGAGGGCTTCAGTAACCAGAATGTTATTAATGTTAAACGAATTAAGATGAGGCGAGATGGAAAAGAGATCAAAACGAAACACCTGATTCTCACATTCGGCTCAAGTGTCCTTCCCGACTCCATCGAGGCTGGTTATATCAAACTCCATGTTAGGCCATACGTGCCCAACCCTCTTAGATGCTTTAAGTGCCAAAGGTTCGGCCACAGTTCACAGAACTGTCGAGGCCGGCTGACTTGTGCCAAGTGCAGTGACAAAGAACACTCCTCCGAAACATGCCAGAACACTCCGCATTGTGTCAACTGTGATGGCGAGCATGCCGCATACTCGCGGTCCTGCCCGTCCTGGAAAAAAAAAAAAAAAGAAAAAGAAATTGTGACCATAAAAGTAAAAGAAAATATCACTTTCAAAGAGGCACGCAGGCGGGTTTCATACCTGCCCAAGAAAAGCTTTGCCGATGTGACGCGTCAGGGGGCAGCGACACAAAGGCTTCCAGTGGCTGTCCGACCCACAGTCAGTGAGTCGGCAGTTACGCCATCTGCCCCCGCGGCGGTTGCAGCTAGTGCTGCTCCGTCAACCGAGGAGAGGGGACCATCGACCCCGAAGGTGGGCGCAGCCGAGGCTGCCCCAACCTCCCCGGCCCCTTCCAGCGCTGGCAACAGCCGGCGCAGCCAAATCCCGCAGGGTGCCCCACCGACCTCTGGGCTGGTGGGCGCAGGGGTCTTGCCCTCCAAGGCAGGACCCTCTCTTGTAACCTCTCGCTCGCAAGAGCACGTGTCCGGCGCCTCACAAGAGGCAATGGACGCTACACCTGCCCTCAAGGCGCACCAACCGCCTAAGGAGCGGCGAGGCTCCCTCGAACGCTCCAGAAAGGGCAGAACTCCCGTTACAGGGCCTCGAAAGGGCTCTGTAATGTAATCTCTGAAATCTCCATAATCACTACTTGTTTCTTTACACACAGCACTTAATAACTTCCAATATGGATACACAAATAATCCAATGGAACGTCAGAGGTCTTCTCAGAAACCTTGATGATGTGCAAGAACTGATCCACAAACACAATCCAAAAGTGCTGTGTTTACAGGAAACACACTTAAAATCTATACACACAAACTTTCTCCGAAAGTATGTTACGTTTCGCAAAGACCGCGAGGATGCTGTGGCATCATCTGGCGGTGTAGCGATTATTGCTGACAGAACTGTAGCGTGTCAGCATTTAAAGCTCCAAACGGCCCTTGAGGCCGTGGCCGTTCGAGCCGTACTTTCAAATAAACTCATAACCATTTGCTCCTTGTATATATCACCACAATATCACCTTCACAGACGAGACATAGAATCATTAATAGATGAGCTCCCGGAGCCCTATCTGATTCTTGGGGATTTTAATGCACATAGCAGTTTGTGGGGCGATTCACGCTGTGATGCGCGAGGCCGCGTCATTGAAGAGCTGCTTTTTTCTTCTGGAGCATGTCTCTTGAATACAAAGGAGCCTACGTATTTTAACCTAGCTAACAAGTCATATTCTGCCATAGATCTTAGCATTTTATCGCCGACACTTTTACCTTATTTTAAATGGAGTGTGCTTAATAACCCGTATGGCAGTGACCACTTTCCAATAATCTTAAGTACGACGGAGCAAGATCAACTTCTCCCGCAGGTCCCCCGGTGGAAGGTTGAATCAGCCGATTGGGAACGGTACCGAGATCTTACTCATATGACGTGGACTGAGATGTCCGGTATAGCCATAGATGATGCTGTCACATATTTTACAGCATTTATACTAGATGCCGCCTCTAAGTGTATTACCCAAGTGAGCGGCACTGGTTCTAAGCGGCGTGTTCCCTGGTGGAACGATGCATGTAGGCGAGCGCGGAGGAACCAGAACAAAGCATGGGCGCTGCTTCGCGATTCACCAACAGCAGAAAACTTGGAAAACTTTAAGCATGTTAAATCACAGGCGAGGAGAACGCGCCGAAAAGCAAGACGAGAGAGTTGGGCAAAATTTATCTCAAGTATTAACTCTTACACAGATGGGAGAAAAGTTTGGAATAGAGTGAAGAAAGTTAACGGGCAACAAACGTATTCCTTACCGTTAGTAAACAGCCACGGAGAAAGCCTGGAAGATCAAGCCAACTCCCTTGGTGCACATTTTAAATACATATCGAGCTCCTCGCACTACTCCGAAACCTTCCTAAAGAACAAAACGCGAATAGAACAGAAAAAGTTACAAAGGAAATGTGCTAAAGGTGTGGCGTACAACGAACCATTCTCCATAGCAGAACTGCAGGCAGCACTGAACTGTTGTAATACATCCGCCCCAGGTTCAGACCGCATAATATATGAGATGTTGAAACAACTACCGCCCGAAACACAAAAAACCCTCCTTTGCCTTTACAACATTATATGGTTTTCCGGCGAGATCCCCTCTGCTTGGAAGGAGGCTATTGTAATCCCAATTCTAAAGCAAGGAAAGGATCCTTCCTCTGTATCAAGCTACAGACCCATAGCACTAACAAGTTGCCTCTGCAAAGTTTTCGAAAAAATGATTAACTGTCGCCTAATACACTTCCTCGAATCAAACAATTCGCTCGATCCATACCAGTGCGGGTTTCGGGAGGGTCGATCTACCAGTGACCATCTTATACGCATAGAGGCACGTATCCGTGAAGCTTTTGTCCATAAGCAGTTTTTCTTATCTGTATTCCTTGATATGGAGAAAGCTTATGATACTACGTGGCGGTTCGGGATATTGAGAGACCTCTCACACTTAGGTATACACGGAAATATGTTCAATGTTATCGAAAGTTATCTGTCAAATCGGACATTCCGTGTTCGAGTTGGCAATGTTTTGTCACGGAAATTTGTACAGGAGACTGGAGTGCCGCAGGGCGGGGTGCTCAGCTGCACGCTCTTTATAGTAAAAATGAATTCTCTCCGTCTACACATACCACATAACATCTTTTATTCAACATATGTTGACGATGTCCAGATAGGATTTCAATCAAGTTCTCTCGCAATCTGTGAGCGACAGGTCCAGCTTGGTCTTAACAAGGTCTCCAAATGGGCTGATGAGAACGGGTTCAGACTGAACCCACAAAAAAGCACCTGTGTTGTTTTCTCTAGAAAAAGAGGCCTACATCCTGATCCTGAAATTGTGTTGCATGATGAGCGTCTGCCTGTAAACAGGGAACATAAATTTCTAGGGATAATTTTAGACGCCAAATTAACTTTTATACAGCACATAAAGTATCTTAAAAACAAATGTATGAAAACAATGAATATCCTAAAGGTTCTCTCACGCACAACCTGGGGCAGTGATAGAAAATGTCTCATGAACTTATACAAAAGCCTCATACGCACACGACTAGACTACGGAGCCATAGTTTACCAGTCGGCTACTCCAACTGCTCTAAAGATGCTAGACCCTGTCCACCACTTAGGAATTCGCCTGTCCACAGGCGCCTTTAGAACAAGCCCAGTGGAAAGCCTGTACGTTGAATCGGATGAGTGGTCACTGCATCTGCAGAGAACATATTCGTCCTTCATGTATTTTCTTAGAGTGAACGGAAACAGTCAGCATCCCGCGTATTACACCATAAACGATTTGTCCAGTTGTCAACTTTTCCGCAACCGACCCACAGTGGCACAGCCTTTCTCCATGCGTGTTAGAGATATGGCTGAAGAAACAAGGGTTCCACTGCTTGAATACCACCTTATGTCCCCTGCTATACGGCCCCCGCCGTGGCAGTGGCAACCAATAGACTGTGATACATCTTTCGTAGCTGTTACAAAGCATGCGCCTGTCGCGCATATACGAATGCACTTCCTCGAGTTACAGCACAAATACTCCTCTCCTGAGTTCTTTACAGACGCATCGAAGTGTGATTCTGGCGTATCCTACGCAGCGGTCGGTCCATCCTTTTCAGATGCCGGTGTTCTGCACCCTAACACAAGTATTTTCACAGCAGAGGCCTACGCGATATTTGCTGCCGTTAAACACATTAATGAATTTAATATCCCAAAGGCAGTTATATACACTGACTCTTTGAGTGTCGTAAATACTTTGAAAACTGTCAGGAAATATCAAAACCCTGTAATTATATCTCTTTACACAGCATTATGCACAACCTATGAGTCCAAGCAGCATATCGTCGTATGTTGGGTGCCGGGGCACCGAGAGATAGAGGGAAACGTGTTGGCTGACCAGCTAGCCACATCCATCCACGCAAACGCTTCCAACACTTGCACGACTGTCCCTGTAATGGACCTCAAGCCGTCAATAAGAAAAATGCTAAGGGCTTTCTGGCAGCGCTTGTGGGATAAAGAGACAGAAAATAAATTACATGTTATCAAGCCGTATCTAGGCAACTGGCCGCCGGTATCAAAGAATCGCCACACAGAAGTAACACTTTGCAGACTCAGGATAGGACACACATACAGCACACACGCATACCTCTTGTCCGGTGGCGATCCACCCACGTGTGATAAATGTGGTGAGCCACTAACCGTGCTTCACATCCTGCTGCAATGCACTCAATTAGATGCTAATAGGAGAAAGCATTTTCCATTACCACATCGGCAGCTAATTCCATTCCATCCTCAAATGATTATAGGTATAGAACCTCTCTTTAAACATGAATGCCTGTTTCGATTTTTAAAAGATGTACATAGTTTTCATATTATAGCCCCAGGAAATCCGTAGCACAGCCTCTAACAGAGGTTTCTGCTGCGGTAGGTGCAATAAAGAAAGCACCTGCCTCCCAGCCTTTAGGCTCAAAGGCCCACCGGAGGCATAAGTGCTAGTTAAATATTCTTGCATTTTAGCTCCATGTCCAGTTATCACGCGTACTATATCCACAGACCACTACATGTATCACTACCATAATTTTATGCTTTATACTATTTTACGCTTTCATGACACTGATCGATTTTAGGCCACTTTACAGCCATGTTACATCCCACCATCGCCACTCACAAATCAGTGCTTAACACAACATTATCAGTCATGGCGCTCTTTGGCCATACCTGGCCCTTGCGCCACTAAACAACACACATCCATCATATTTGGTTATAGTGATGACGTACGGCTGGCGTTTACAGGACCTGTTCTTACAGTCCCTGTAGCGTCCCCTTGTAGGACTCCATGGTGGGTGGCTGGCGTTATTGCCGAAAACTAAGTTCTCCTATGGCAAATTCCTTCCCACCCCTCCTTGATCGCCCTCAGAAAAGAGGGCGCACCGAAGATGTTTTCAAGTTCTTTGGTCGTGAAAGACCCAACTTCCCACGATTTCATGTTATTCACTCGGAAAAGTCAGACACACAAGTACGCACAATCTCCCCATTTCTAGTTTCAAAGTCCTTAACTGAGGCTCTTGGTCAAGGTTACAAGGCAACAAGGATGGCAAGTGGAGATCTCCTCTTGGAGCTCCAGAATCTGAAACAATTTGAGAAGTTATCCAGTCTCGTGTCATTTGGGGACGTCCAAGTGACAGCGACTCCGCAGCGCACTATGAACACTTAACGCGGCGTTGTCTCAGATGATGACCTGCTTCAGCTGACGGAGGCAGAGCTCCTAGAGGGCTTCAATGAGCAAAATGTGGTTAATGTGAAAAGAATAAAGATGAGGCGCGATGGTAAAGAAATATCAACCAAACACCTAATTCTCACTTTCAATTCAAGTGTCCTGCCCGACTCGATCGAGGCCGGGTACATAAAGCTCCGTGTCAGGCCTTACGTGCCTAATCCGCTCCGATGTTTCAAATGCCAGCGCTTCGGCCACAGCTCGCAGAGCTGCCGAGGCCGCCAAACTTGTGCTAAATGCAGTGCCAAAGAACACACCACCGAAACCTGTGAGAACGCTCTCCGCTGTGTAAACTGCGATGGGGAGCACGCCGCGTACTCGCGGTCGTGCCCATCCTGGAAGAAGGAAAAGGAAATTGTTACAATCAAAGTCAAGGAAAATATCACTTTCAAAGAGGCACGCAGGCGGGTTTCATACCTGCCCAAGAAAAGCTTTGCCGAAGTGGCGCGTCAGGGGGCAGCGTCACAACGGCCTCCGGCGGCTGTCCGACCCACACGCAGTGAGTCGGCAGTTACGCCGTCTGCCCCTGCGGCGGTTGCAGCTAGCGCTGCTCCGCCAACCGTGGAGAGGGGACCATCGATCCCGAAGGTGGGCGCAGCCGAGGCTGCCTCAACCTCCCAGGTCCCTTCCAGCGCTGGCAACAGCCGGCGCAGCCAAATCCCTCAGGGAGCCCCAACGACCTCCGGGCTGTTGGGCGCAGCGGTCTTGCCCTCCAAGGCAGGACACTCCCTGATAACCTCTCGCTCGCAAGAGCACGTGTCCGGCGCCTCACAAGAGGCAATGGACACTACACATATCCTCCAGGGGCGCCAAGCGCCTAAGGAGCGGCGAGGTTCACTCGAACGCTCCAGAAAGGGCAAAACTCCCGTTACAGGGCCTCGAAAGGGCTCTGTAATTTAATCACTAATTTCCATAAACACTACTTCTGTTTCTGTACACACAGCACATATTATCTCCCAATATGGATACACAGATAATTCAGTGGAACGTCAGAGGTCTCCTTAGAAACCTTGATGATGTTCAAGAATTAATCCACAAACACAATCCCAAAGTGCTGTGTTTACAAGAAACAAACTTAAAACCCAAACACACCAACTTTCTCCGACAGTACATAACTTATCGCAAAGATCGCGATGATGCTGTCGCATCATCAGGCGGTGTCGCCATTGTTATCCATAAGAGCATTGCGTGTCAACGTTTACAGCTACAAACGCCTCTCGAAGCAGTGGCGGTTCGAGCAGTTCTCCTAAACAAACTCATCACCATTAGCTCTCTTTACATACCCCCACATTACAAATTAGCGAAACATGAATTTCAATCCTATGTAGATCAATTGCCAGAACCCTATGTTGTTCTTGGCGATTTCAATGCACATAGCACCCTGTGGGGAGACTCTCGCATCGATGCGCGAGGTCGTCTCGTTGAACAGTTCCTCTTTTCTTCTGGAGCGTGCCTTCTAAATAAGAAAGAACCCACATATTACTCTCTTGCAAACAGATCCTTTTCGTCAATAGATCTTAGTATAGTCTCCCCGTCTGTGCTGCCTGAACTTGAATGGGAAGTTACCGACAACCCTTACGGTAGCGACCACTTCCCTATACTGCTAAGATCATATAAAGAAAACGAATATCCACCATACGCTCCTAGGTGGAAGATTGAGACAGCTGATTGGGAGAAATTTCGATCTCTAACTAGTATCTCATGGGCTGAGCTGTCTTCGTTAGGAATTGACGCTGCAGTCGAGTTTTTTACAGCATTCATAATAGACGTCGCATTTATATGCATATCAGAAGTAAAAGGCTTGGCCTGCAAACGGCGTGTCCCATGGTGGAACGACGATTGTAGGATCGCTCGTAAAAAAACAGAACAGGGCGTGGGGGTTGCTACGCGCTTCTCCCACCGCAGAGAATCTAGTCAACTTTAAAAAAGTAAAATCCGAAGGCAGGCGAACCCGCCGACAGGCCAGACGAGAAAGTTGGCAGAAGTTTTTATCAAGTATTAACTCGTTTAGGGATGAGGCCAAAGCCTGGAACAGAGTAAATAGGATTAGAGGGCGGCAAACACATTCACTCCCCCTAGTAAACACACAGGGAGATACACTGCAAGATCAGGCCAACTCACTCGGAGAGCACTTTGAGAGCGTATCAAGCTCAAATCATTATACGCAATCCTTCCTAAAATACAAACAAACAGAAGAACGTAAGCCACTTATAAGAAAAGGTCGAAAGAATGAGCCTTACAACCGTCCATTTTGTATTGCCGAATTGAGAGCTACCTTAAGCGCATGCAACAGCTCCGCACCAGGATCTGATAGAATCATGTATGAAATGCTCAAAAACTTACACAATGACACGCAGGTTACACTACTCACACTTTTCAACACCATTTGGGATGCAGGGTACCTTCCAACCGCATGGAAGGAAGCCATTGTGATCCCTGTTTTGAAACAAGGCAAGGACCCTTTTTCAGTATCAAGTTACCGCCCGATAGCCCTCACAAGTTGCATTTGTAAGGTGTTTGAAAAAATGATTAACCGGCGACTCATTCATTTCCTTGAACAGAGCAAAATCCTTGATCCCTATCAGTGCGGCTTCCGAGAAGGGCGCTCCACAACTGACCATCTTATACGTGTAGAAGCAAATATCCGGGACGCATTTGTGCACAAACAATTCTTCTTATCCATATTCCTTGATATGGAGAAGGCGTACGATACGACGTGGCGTTACGGAATCTTAAGAGACTTGTCAGAAATGGGCATCCACGGTAATATGCATAATATAATAGAAAGCTATCTGTCCAGTCGTACCTTCCGGGTAAAAGTCGGCAATGTACTATCACGACCTTTTATACAAGAAACGGGTGTACCCCAAGGAGGCGTGCTCAGTTGCACACTTTTCATCGTGAAGATGAACACGCTTCGCGCTTCATTACCACCGGCAATCTTTTATTCTGTCTACGTGGACGATATACAAATAGCTTTCAAATCTTGTAACCTCGCAGTCTGCGAGAGGCAGGTACAGCATGGCCTGAACAAAGTCTCAATGTGGGCAGACAATAATGGATTTAAGATCAATCCTAACAAAAGCTCTTGCGTTCTTTTTACAAGAAAGAGAGGAATGATCCCAGATCCTTGCTTAGAACTTTGTGGACAACAAATACCCGTAAATAAAGAACACAAGTTTCTAGGTGTTATACTAGACTACAGACTCACTTTCGTCCCCCACATTAAACATATTAAAGAAAAATGTCTGAAAACAATGAACCTAATGAAACTTCTATCCCATACATCGTGGGGTAGTGACAGGAAGTGCTTAATTAATCTCTATAAGAGCCTGATCCATTCACGATTAGATTATGGTGCCGTGATCTACCATTCTGCAGCCCCGAGCGCGCTAAAGATGCTAGATCCGGTCCACCATCTAGGTATCCGTTTAGCCACAGGAGCTTTCAGAACGAGTCCCGTACAAAGTTTATATGCAGAATCGAATGAGTGGTCGCTTCATATCCAGAGAACGTACATCAGCCAAACATATTTACTGAAAGTACACTCAAATCCTGAACATCCCTGTTTTAATACCGTTAATGACGTGACATATGCTACACTCTTTCGCAATCGTCCCTCCGTAAGACAGCCTTTCTCGCTGCGTGTGAGGGAGCTTAGTGAAGAAATGCACGTTCCACTCCTCGAGCTTCCCCTAATGCATACAACCAAGCTGCTACCTCCTTGGGAGTGGCAGCTCATACAATGTGATATATCTTTCGTGGAAGTCACCAAGCATGCTCCAGAGATTGAAATCCAAATGCATTTCCGCGAACTCCAGTACAAATACTCCTGCACTGAGTTCTACACAGACGCATCGAAGTCACGCGAGGGGGTGTCATATGCAGCCCTCGGTCCATCCTTCTCGGAATCCGATTTACTGCATCCGGAAACTAGTATCTTCACGGCTGAGGCCTACGCAATATTGTCGACCGTGAAGCATATAAGGAAATCAAAACTCGAAAAATCAGTTATATATACGGACTCCCTTAGTGTTGTGAAGTCTTTGATGTCGTTCTGTAAGCACAAAAATCCTATAATAATTGAACTCTATTCCGTCTTATGTAAAGCATATGTATCAAACCAGCATGTGATTATATGCTGGGTGCCTGGCCATAGGGGCATCCAGGGTAATGTTCTAGCGGACCAGATGGCCACATCAATTGCATCACACACTGTTAATTCTACCGCTGCGGTCCCTGTCACAGACCTGAAACCCTTCTTAAGAAGGAAACTGCGAAACTACTGATGATGATGATGTGTGGTTTTTTTGTGGCGCAAGGGCCAGGTTTGGCCAAAGAGCGCCATGACAAGTTGTAATGTTGACGATGTATTATGGAAGATGTGACTTGGCTGTAAAGTGGCCTAAAAATATTCGCTGTAGAGTGCGTAAAATTAACTTGTTATAAAATTATGGCGATGACAGATGAATACTATGAACACTAAAATCCATCGTGAAAGAATGATGCAGAATAGAAAATATATGAGATGGTAAAAATGCCTGGAGCACTGTTGCCTCGCCAGAGCCCTTCAAACACAAGGGCCTAGAGGCACGTGCTACACGAAAGAACTATCGCAGCGCCATCCTCTGAAGAGAGGAGACGCTACGAACATGTTGGGCTAACAACATGCAACACAACATCTTTCAGATAACTTAGGACTGCGTTAGTGTCGAAGAGCGGTTCTGGGCCGAGTAACATTACAGGATGAAGGGGAATATGCTGCCGGTATGCTAACGGAAAATGTTTCTTTCTGTCAGATTCGGCTTTCCGACACTCCAGGAGGACATGGAGGACGGTCAGCCTCTCCCCGCATCTACCGCAAGTTGGAGGATCATTTTCAGTGAGTAAGAAGTTGTGTGTACCAAATGTGTGTCCTATTCTGAGGCGACAGAATAGGACATCTGTTCGCCGTGATTTTGTTACGGAGGGCCAAGAACCTAACTGTGGCTTTATCACGTGCAGTTTGTTATTTACTTCTACGTCCCACTTACGTTGCCAGTGGTTTCGCAGTTTCCTTCTTAAGAAAGGCTTCAGGTCCGTGACAGGGACCGAAGCAGTAGGACTGACTGTATGCAATGAAATTGATGTGGCCATCTGGTCTGCTAGAACGTTACCCTCGATGCCCCTATGTCCAGGCACCCAGCATATAATGACATGCTGGTTAGACATATACGCTCTACAGAGGACGGAATAGAGCTCAATAATTACGGGGTTTCTGTGTTTACAGTGTGACTTCAAGGCTTTTACCACGCTTAAGGAGTCTGTAAATAAAATTGTTTTTTGAACATTTGATTTTCTGATATGTTTCATAGCCGACAGTAGTGCATAGGCCTCAGCCGTAAATATGCTTGTTTCAGGGTGCAGTACACCGGATTCCGAGAAGGATGGGCCAATGGCTGCGTAGGACACCCCGGCATGCGACTTAGAAGCGTCCGTATAAAACTCTGTGCACGAGTACTTGTACTGGAGCTCCAAGAAGTGCATTTTGATATGTGTCTCTGACGCATGTTTAGTGACCTGTACAAAGGATGTGTCACATTCTATCAGCTGCCACTCCCAGGGTGGTACTAGCTTAGCTGGAGGCATTAGGCGTTGGTCGAGAATTGGGACATCCATTTCCGTGCTAAGTTCTCTTGCACGCAGTGAGAAAGGACGTCTCACAGAGGGTCTGTTATGAAAAAGTGTTTCACATGTCAAGTCGTTAACGGTTGTGAAACACGGATGTTCCTTATTAGAGCGCACTTTCAGAAAATAGTTGAAGCTGATGTAAGTTCTCCGAAAATGGAGTGACCACTCATCGGACTCAACATACAAACTTTCAACAGGGCTTGTTCTAAATGCCCCAGTGGCCAGACGGATTCCCAGATGGTGTACGGGGTCTAACATCTTTAGCGCGCTCGGGGCGGCAGAGTGATACACTGCGGCTCCATAGTCTATTCGCGACCGAACTAGGCTCCTGTAAAGATTCAACAGGCACTTCCTGTCGCTACCCCATGTTGTGTATGATAGGATTTTAAGTAGGTTCATTGTTTTTAGACATTTTTCTTTAACGTGTTTTATGTGAGGAATGAAAGTGAGCCTAGAGTCAAGAATAACACCAAGGAATTTGTGTTCTTTGCTGACAGGAATTTGGTGTCCGCCCAGTTCTACACAAGGATCTGGGACCAGGCCTCTCTTTCTTGTGAAGAGAACACAAGCACTTTTGTGGGGGTTGACCTTAAATCCGTTTTCGTCTGCCCACTTGGAAACCCTGTTCAAGCCCTGCTGTACCTGTCTTTCGCATACTGTAAGGTTGCAGGATTTGAAGCCTATTTGTATATCATCTACGTATATGGAATAAAAAATGGCAGGTGGTAGTGAAGCACGTAGCGTGTTCATCTTTACGATAAAGAGAGTGCAGCTGAGCACGCCTCCCTGGGGTACACCAGTTTCTTGCGTAAAGGGACGTGAGAGTTCATTGCCGACTTTTACTCGGAAGGTACGATTTGACAAATAGCTTTCAATTGTGTTCAGCATATTTCCACGGATGCCAATTGCCGACAAGTCTCGTAAGATCCCGTAACGCCATGCCGTGTCATATGCCTTCTCCATATCGAGGAATATCGATAGAAGAAACTGTTTATGTATAAAGGCATCGCGGATATTTCCTTCCATGCGCACAAGATGATCGGTTGTGGACCGCCCTTCTCGGAATCCACACTGATAAGGATCGAGTATATTGTTGAGCTCAAGGAAATGTATAAGTCTGCGATTTATCATTTTTTCAAAAAGCTTACACAGACAATTAGTTAGAGCTATCGGACGGTAACTAGCCGCCAAGGAAGGGTCTTTTCCCTGCTTTAGGACAGGAACCACAATCGCTTCTTTCCATGTGGATGGGAGGTATCCCGAAGCCCAAATAGTATTGTATAGTGTAAGAAGTGTAAATTGTGCGTCAGTATGTAGGTGCCTGATCATGTCATACATGACTCTGTCTGGTCCCGGTGCAGTGCTTTTACATGTGTTCAAGGCAGCTCTCAACTCGGCAATACCGAAAGGCTGGTTATACTGTTCATTCTGCCTGGATTTCCGTATGATTGGCTGACGTTCTATTATTTCTTTATGTTTAAGAAAGGACTGGGAATAATTGATTGAGCTTGACACACGCTCAAAGTGCTCCCCAAGTGAATCTGCCTGGTCTTGCAGGGTTTCGCCTTGTGTGTTTACTAAAGGGAGGGAGTATGTTTGTCGCCCTCTTATTCTACTAACCCTGTTCCAGACTTTGGCCTCATCTGTATACGAGTTGATACCTGTTAAAAAGTTCTGCCAGCTCTCTCTTCTGGCCTGTCGGCGGGTTCGCCTGCCTTGGGATTTTACTTTTTTAAAATTGATAAGATTCTCCGCAGTGGGGGAGGCGCGTAGCAACCCCCACGCTTTATTTTGTTTCTTACGAGCGATCCTACAATCATCGTTCCACCAGGGGACACGCCGTTTGCCTGCCAATCCATTTACTTGTGATATACATTTAGTTGCGGCATCTATGATGAAGGCTGTAAAGTACTCCACAGCTGCATCGATTTCTAAAGAAGACATATCAGCCAGCGAGATGTTAGTAAGTGTTCGGAATTTCTCCCAGTCGGCTGTATGTATCTTCCACCTAGGGGCTTGTGGAGGAAATTCATTTTCATTAGATGTTCTTAGCAGTACGGGGAAGTGATCACTCCCGTAAGGATTGCTCGTAACTTCCCATTCGAGTTCGGGCAGTATAGACGCGGAAACTATACTAAGATATATTGACGAAAAGGTTCTGTTTGCAAGAGAGTAATATGTGGGTTCTTTCTTATTGAGAAGGCACGCACCGGAAGAAAAAAGGAACTGTTCAACGAGACGACCTCGCGCATCTATACGAGAGTCTCCCCACAAGGTGCTATGTGCATTGAAATCGCCAAGAACAACATAAGGTTCTGGCAATTGATCTACATAGGATTGAAATTCATGTTTCGGTAATTTGTAATGTGGGGGTATGTAAAGAGAGCTAATGGTGATGAGTTTGTTTAGGAGAACAGCTCGAACCGCCACTGCTTCGAGAGGCGTTTGTAGCTGTAAACGTTGACACGCAATGCTCTTATGGATAACAATGGCGACACCGCCCGATGATGCGACAGCATCATCGCGATCTTTGCGATAAGTTATGTACTGTCGGAGAAAGTTGGTGTGTTTGGGTTTTAAGTTTGTTTCTTGTAAACACAGCACTTTGGGATTGTGTTTGTGGATTAATTCTTGAACATCATCAAGGTTTCTAAGGAGACCTCTGACGTTCCACTGAATTATCTGTGTATCCATATTGGGAGATAATATGTGCTGTGTGTACAGAAACAGAAGTAGTGTTTATGGAAATTACAGTGATTAAAATACAGAGCCCTTTCGAGGCCCTGTAACGGGAGTTTTGCCCTTTCTGGAGCGTTCGAGTGAACCTCGCCGCTCCTTAGGCGCTTGGCGCCCCTGGAGGATAGGTGTAGTGTCCATTGCCTCTTGTGAGGCGCCGGACACGTGCTCTTGCGAGCGAGAGGTTATCAGGGAGTGTCCCGCCTTGGAGGGCAAGACCGCTGCGCCCAACAGCCCGGAGGTCGTTGGGGCTCCCTGAGGGATTTGGCTGCGCCGGCCGTTGCCAGCGCTGGAAGGGACCTGGGAGGTTGAGGCAGCCTCGGCTGCGCCCACCTTCGGGATCGATGGTCCCTTCTCTACGGTTGGCGGAGCAGCGCTAGCTGCAACCGCCGCAGGGGCAGACGGCGTAACTGCCGACTCACTGTGTGTGGGTCGGACAGCCGCCGGAGGCCGTTGTAACGCTGCCCCCTGACGCGCCACTTCGGCAAAGCTTTTCTTGGGCAGGTATGAAACCCGCCTGCGTGCCTCTTTGAAAGTGATATTTTCCTTGACTTTAATTGTAACAATTTCCTTTTCTTTCTTCCAGGATGGGCACGACCGCGAGTACGCGGCGTGCTCCCCATCGCAGTTTACACAGCGGAGAGCGTTCTCACAGGTTTCGGTGGTGTGTTCTTTGGCACTGCATTTAGCACAAGTTTGGCGGCCTCGGCAGCTCTGCGAGCTGTGGCCGAAGCGCTGGCATTTGAAACATCGGAGCGGATTAGGCACGTAAGGCCTGACACGGAGCTTTATGTACCCGGCCTCGATCGATTCGGGCAGGACACTTGAATTGAAAGTGAGGATTAGGTGTTTGGTTGCAATTTCTTTACCATCGCGCCTCATCTTTATTCTTTTCACATTAACCACATTTTGCTCATTGAAGCCCTCTAGGAGCTCTGCCTCCGTCAGCTGAAGCAGGTCATCATCTGAGACAACGCCGCGTGAAGTGTTCATAGTGCGGTGCGGAGTCACTGTAACTTGAACGTCCCCAAATGACACGAGACTGGATAACTTCTCAAATTGTTTCAGATTCTGGAGCTCCAAGAGGAGATCTCCACTTGCCATCCTTGTTGCCTTGTAACCTTGACCAAGGGCCTCAGTTAAGGACTTTGAAACTAGAAATGGGGAGATTGTGCGTACTTGTGTGTCTGACTTTTCCGAGTGAATAACATGAAATCGTGGGAAGTTGGGTCTTTCACGACCAAGGAACTTGAAAACATCTTCGGTGCGCCCTCTTTTCTGAGGGCGATCAAGGAGGGGTGGGAAAGAATTTGCCATAGGAGAACTTAGTTTTCGGCAATAACGCCAGCCACCCACCATGGAGTCCTACAAGGGGACGCTACAGGGACTGTAAGAACAGGTCCTGTAAACGCCAGCCGTACGTCATCACTATAACCAAATATGAAATAACCTAGATTGGCTAATCACACAAGGTTAACCCTTGCTGCCTGGTAAATTTGGAAGTAAGCGGAAGGAAGGAGAAGACAGGAAAGATGAAAAGTGAGAGAAAGACGAAGGCTGGAGGGAGAGAGAGACAGGAAAAGGCAACTACCGATTTCCCCCGGGTGGGTCAGTCCGGGGGTGCCGTCTATGTGAAGCAGAGGCCAAAGGGGTGTGTTGCCTCCGCCGGGGGGCCATAAAGGTCCAATCACCCAGCATCAGCTCAACCCCCAGGATCCCCCTTTCCCCAGACACGGCTAAGCCGCGCACGGCTACACGCGGGAGGGTCCAACCCTCGTGTGCTCGGGTCCGTGGTGTCGCCACACACCAAACGCCTGCTTGCGCAGACGCCCCTGCGGGGTGCGAAACTACTGGCAACGATTGTGGGACCTGGAAACAAATAATAAGTTGCATGTAATAAAGCCAAAATTAGGTTTCTGGCCTCCTGTAACAAAGTCACGCCGGACAGATGTCCTATTCTGTCGCCTAAGAATAGGACACACATTTGGCACGCACAACTTTTTACTCACTGGAAACGAGCCTCCAACCTGCGGTAGATGCGGGGAGAGGCTGACCGTCCTCCACGTCCTGCTGGAGTGTCGGGAAGCCGAATATGAAAGAAAGAAGCATTTTCCCCTAGCATACCGGCAGCACATCCCCCTTCATCCTGTTATGTTACTCGGTGCAGAACCGCTCTTTGACACCAGCACTGTCCTAGGTTTTCTGAAAGATGTTGTATTACATGTAACTAGCCCATACGTTCGTAGCGCCTCCTCTCTATAGAGGATAGCGCTGTGATATTTGTTTCGAATAGCACATGCCTCTCGTCCCTTGGGTTCAAGGGTTTTGACGAGGCAGTGGTGCCCTTACAAAATTTTAGCATCTCACATATTTTGTACATTGCATCATTTTTCCCAATACATTCTAGTGTTCATAGTATTCGTCATTAGTCATCGCCATAATTTTATAGCACGTAGATTTTACGCACTTTAGAGCGACAATTTTTAGGCCACTTTACAGCCAAGTCACATCTCCATAATACATCGTCAACATCACCACTTGTCATGGCGCTCTTTGGCCAAACCTGGCCCTTGCGCCATTAAACACCACATATCATCATCATCATAGGTTACTGCAAATGTGAACACCGAGATATTTGTAAGATGAAACAGACTCAGGATGATAGTGTGGTGATGCTAATAAGGTGCGGGATACGCGCATTGATTTGCATTTCGAAATGTTCAATTCCATGTTCCACGTTTGGCACCGGGAATGTATAGTATTTAAGTCGGTCTGAAGTAAGGGAGCATCGTCTTGGTTGGTTATTTTCTGATAAATTACACAGTCTTCCGCAAACAGGCAAATCTTTGATGAAATGTTATCGGGTAAGTCATTCATGAAAATTTTAAAAAGTAATGGTCCCAATACTGACCCCTGGGGAACTCCCGATAGCACTTGCTGGACTGGGGAATCAACATTATTTGCGGAAACAAACTGAGTACGGTTAAAAAGGAAAGCTCGAATCCAGTTTAGAACATTGGGATCTAGATTTAACTGGCCGAGCTTAAAAAGTAGTAAATGATGACTAACCTTGTCAAATGAGTAATCTAAAAAAATACAGTCTATTGTGAATCCAGAATCAGGTAAATGATTCAGGTCGTTAATAAAGACTAGAAGCTGTGTTTCGCAAGAAAACTTTTTGCGGAAGCCATGTTGTGAGGGTGTAAAAAACTGGTATGACTCAAGAAAATTGACAAGGTGAGTGAAGATAATGTGTTCAAAAACTTTACATGGAACAGATGCGAGTGAAATTGGGCGGAAGTTTGATGGATTGTGTTACCCTAGACTTGTTACCCTAGATCAGCCAGCCTTCCGGAAGGCTAGATAGCTGCAGAGACTGAAAAAATGCATGCCAATATGATAGAGGAGTATTCAATAGTATTTTTCAAGAATTTTGTACTGATGCTGTCGACGCCACATGATGAGTTTTTCAGTTTCTTAATAATTGTACGAATACCCTCAGAAGTGATAAAGATGGCGTCCATGGGCAAGTAATGACGTAATGGCAAGGTATGTTGTGCATTAGTAACTACTGGGTGAGAAATAGCCTTTACAAATGTATCATTTAATACGGACGCGCATTCTACGTCAGGCACTGGATGTCCTTCCGTTGTTAGCAAAGCTATTGCACTGCGCTCATTGCCCCGTATGACACTCCAAAATTGTCTAGTTATTTTTTAGCATCTCTGGAAGGGTGCGATTAAAAAACAAGAATTTAGATCGTTTCATTTCAGAAAAGTAAGTTGTGGTGGCAGATTTATAGGCTGACCAACGTTTATCCGACCGAGATTTGATAGCAGCGCGATAGAGCCTTTTTCTTACGGTTAGAAAGACGGTTTATGTATCTGTTGTACCTCGGGGCTCTCGTATCGTATTCGAAAACACTTTCTTGGTAGGAATGTATTTAAAGGTTAGTTCTGAAATTTTCGTTTTAAATAAGTCCCAGTTGCTTTGCACAGATCGTTCAAGGTAATCGGACAAAAACTCATCTAAAAAGGAGCATAATTCATTGTTAATTGCATCGAAATCAGCTTTCTTGTAGTCGCGTATTGTTTTTAGATGCTTTCGCGCGCGTGAGAAAGGCAGTGAAATCTTTGCCTGTATAATTACATGATCGCTTATACCAGGCGTATTAGACACACAAGATACAATTTCCGGCGTTGATGTCAAAACAAGGTCAAGAATTGAAGATGTATTATTTGCAACGCGTGTAGGAAATGGAACCAGCTGTGTCAAACCGAAATCAAAGCAGATGTGAAGGAAATGGTCTGCTTCAGCTGAATTAGGCGATGAATATGAGTACGAATTTGACCACATAATGTTAGGAAAATTGAAATCACCTAGTAGAATGACTGGCGCTCCGGGAAAGAAAATGTTTACGTGATTCAGGCAATCATGAAGGTCGTCATGAAAATGGGAACACCCAGAAGGACGGCGGTAGCATACACCAATGACAATTTTTTTAAAAGCCAGGTTGAGGCAACACCATGTTGCCTCCAAACTAGTCTTTATATCAACAGCGTAGCTTTCAACTTCCATGTTCACAGCAAAAAGAACGCCACCGCCACATCGATTAGACCTATCACATCGAAATATTTTGTATTTCCTTTCACAGCAAAACAGCTCTTCGTTTGGCATTTTATCAGAAAGCCAAGTTTCGGTTAACGCGACAATATCAGCGTTAGAATCGTTGATCAATGCACACATTTCATCTTTCTTCGACAAAAAGCTGCGAACGTTAGTAGAGAGCACAATCAGGTGGCTACTGTTAGCGGAAGCGCCGCCACCCCTGGCTTTCTCCTAGCTTCCCGAGGAAGCCAGTGCGCGACCAGAACGAAGGTGCCGCGGGGAGAAGTCGGCGGCATTGGTTGCGCGTCTGGATGGTCCTATTTCATATACTGCGTCAGTACTGCAATCATAGCCGTAGCATGTGTCATTAGCAATTAATTTGTTATAGCGCAGTTTGAAAGGGCAGTTCAGTTCTTTGGCATAATTAGTTTCTCTCTAATACGACGAGTGTTGGCTGAAAAATCTTCCCGCATGACCACTCTGCTTCCTTCGAGCATGTGACGCTTCGAAAAAATCGTTTCTTTTGTTTTGTAGGTGGAAAACTTTACTATAAGAGGTCGAACTTTGTTGGTAGAAAATAGCCCGATCCTATGCGCGCGCGCAGTTATCGGCAGATAAGGTTATTTCGAGAGATTGGCGAATTAAAGTTAAAACATTTTCTTCTGTCTGCTGCGCCGTTTCAGAAGCGTTATCAACGATACCAAAAAATACTACATTATCCCTCCGAGAGCGATCTTCTGCTTCATCAAGACGCACACGTAGCCCAAGTGCCTCGCTTTCCACCTGCTCAGTTAGTTTACGCGTTGTTGTTAATTCTCACTGTACATCATCTAAAATAGATGTCTGCTTTTCGACAGATTCTAGGCGCGTAACTATGGTAGAAATATCTTTAGTAAGTGATTGTTGCCGACTCTTAAGCTCTAAGATGTCGCTTGACATCGTCATCTGTGCAGCTTCAATGCGAATTGAACGTTCATGCATGTCCTTCATTAATTTGTGCATCTCCGTAAGTTGATCATTCATGGGACCCGAATTTCGTTCGACATCGCCGCATATCAAGAGAAGTAATTCACGTAAAGGCATTAACAAGGCTTCTAGGCATGGAAGCACCCAGATACAGTGGTGGTATGGGGCGGCAAACAACGAAAACACTCGCCGTGGGCACGGCACAAGGAGCAGACATACATTGTTAATCTATAACAGTGAACGGGGCGATCGTTTCTCACCTGCACAAGAAACAGAAACGGGTGTTTCAGACGCATGTTCACGATGTTCGCGCCGTGCCCACTGGCGAAGATCCGTGATGCTTCTTCTTTTATAGCATTCTCGCAAGGCAACGTTGCCGATGGTGGCGCTGAAAATCTGTCGACGTTAGTAGCACCGTCGCGCATGACTATTTCCGGAGTTGATCTTGTCAAGGAAACGTTGAGCCAGTGTATCTGCTGCTCCATCACTCCCACCACGGAATCATTGACACGTGGTTCAGTTGACGTCGAGGCGCCTTTGACGAAAAGAACGGCCTGCACAAGAAACAGAAACGGGTGTTTCAGACGCATGTTCACGATGCCCGCGCCGTGCCCACTCCAACTGATATGTGCATATTGCTATGTGCTACTAGAAAATGATGTCGACCCTTGGATTTAGACATATCCACAAGCCGCAGTCGCTGGGTGATCAGATGGTGATTCGCCTTGTTTGACGTTGGCTGGATTCTATGGTGGCCAGTGTTTATTACCCTTGTAAACACTTTTAGATATATGTTCAGTCATGGGACAAGGAATGGATCACGAATGCCGACTAAAAACCGAGTTTATTGATCGACAAATCATTATAAATGCTTGGTCATGTGGTGCGTACCAATAAAACAGGACATTCAAAATTTCTTTTTCTTTGCGATGCAGTATAACAGACGTTTGGCTCACACATTAGGCAGAATCTATGTGCATGCGATGCCTCAGCTCTCTCTAGGCATGTTTGTCATTTTTGAACAGCATTGTGGTTTGGCGAAGCGGGGCCGCATTGGCAGTGCCTACAATGTGCAGCCAGATTTGAGCCTCTTGAATTTGTAACAGCAGCATTCAGCCGGTTTATAGTACATTTTACGGCATGATAGCGGTACCGTGTATACTACCGCCACTTAACACAAGACGAACTGCCAAGTGCGCTTCATCTTACAAAAAGTTGTGGATGCCTGCCACGTTTTGTTGACCAGATTTGACGTCCCACTTAGCTGATCTCTCACAGAAAAGACAACTCAGACCTGATGTTTGTTACCAATTTTTTTCAGTCCATGCCAGATACCTGTATTTGTAAGGAGTAACGGCCAATTCTTTTTTTTTGTTTCTGCTGTTTTGGGGGATTGTCTTTCTCTTCTTGACAAGCCCTTCATAGACATAATAGTAGATTTAGGAAAACTGTCCTTCTATAGCTGGCTTAGCTGTCGTGAAAAACTTAAATCGGCAACAGGGTGACAAGACTTCCCAAGAGCCAAAACTAAACATGCTGCACGTATGCTGCTTTTTAATAATTTTGAGTGTGCTAACCAGCCTTAAGATTTGAACTTGAGATTCATTACATGCCACAAATGTGAGCACTACAAACCAATATTGACTTACTCGTCTGCACACTGAAAATTAGTATAAAGAGGCATAAGCTAGCTGCAACGTGTTTCGGTTTGGCTCTTGAAAGCCTTATCACCATCTTGCCAACTTAATTTTTCAGCGACAGCTAAGCCGGCTAAAGAAAGGCGCTTTTCCTAAATCCACAATTATTTCTGTGAAAGGTTTGTAAACAAGATAAATATAGGCACTGCCCCATAGCAGCAAAAAAAGAAACAAAAAAGAAAAAAATTGCCGTTATTTCTTACACACGTAGGATGGACCATAGACTGAAGAAAACTGGTAACAAACATCAGATGCAAGTTGTCTTTTCTGCAAGAGATCAGGTAAGTGGGACGTGTAATCTGGTCAACAAAACTTGGAAGGTGTCGACAGCTGCATCAGGTGAAGCACACATGGCAGTTCGCCTCGTGTTCAGTAGAGGTGATATATGCGATACCGCTATCATGCAGCAAACTGTAATATAAATAGACTGGATGCTGCTTTATTGTTAGTCTTAAGGCTCATTCATGCTACCAACTTTATACCGGCACTGACAAGAAAACGACGAGGCATGACACCAGTGATTGGCCAACTAGTCGGCAGACAGTTAGTGTCACTGAGTGGCATTCTCATAAAAAGCCAACAAACACTGACACCAAAGACAACATAGGGGAAATTACTTGTGCTTAATAAATGAAATAAAGAAACAATAAATTAATGGAAATGAAAGTGTATGAAAAAACAACTTGTTGCAAATGGAAAACGATCCCACAACCTTCGCATGCGAAGGTTGTGGGATCTCAATGTTTCGATGACGATAGTGCGGCATCGAGACATTGTAGTAAGCGGGTTATTTCACCATGGAAAACATACAAACGTTGACGGTGCAGCAGCTTCTCAGGGTTAAACCAATATATCTTTAAAATTGTTATCATTATAAGTTGGTTTGACTGTACATCATTTTTTCCGAATGAGAGAAAGTTGTATTCCTGCATGAAATCATGAGGTATGCAGTTATGTAAAGAAGTTTTCTTTCTTTAGGAAACGACAAACAGGTGTGCGTTACAATTGAGGGCGCGTTAGAATCAGCTAAATGCGGTACTTGCTGATGCAGTACTATCCACCTGGACTGTTTTAGCAATTTGGGAAGTTATTTTTACAACTGTAAAGACCTTCAAAATCTCAAATTACCAAGATTCACAATGTAATTATATTTTTCGCTGCAAGTGTGGCTTTATTATATTGAGGGTTAGGTGTATTAGTTCCATTGCTAGCCAATTCTATTGCAGATGCATGCAAGAGACGAGGTCACACATGCATTTTACAACTAAAATTAAGTCACCCCATGACGTCCCCGCATATAGTGGCTTTGCAAAACCTGTAAGCAGCTATCAATGTTTGCGAAAAGTAAACAAGCAGGTTAGAGGAACATGTGCATTGACAACAGTCGCAGACAGAAGGGTGCCATGCATTTGCAACACCCTTATTCTGGTCTGTTGTCTTCTACCTACACTTACTCAAGCTGCGGCACAGAAAGTGCAGTTTTCATGCTACATGAGATGGGTGGAGGAGGACATTTTCTAGACCAATTTAAAAAATGGTGACTTCCTGCATTAGCTACACTCATCTGGACACTGTACATAAAAAAATAGCCTAGCTACTGTATCGTAGTGCCTAGGAAGACGAACATGCTGGGCCGGGGCAGTGGGGGAAAGAACCCCGATTTGTTGAACATGTTTACATATATAGGTTTTAGGAAGGGGTGTGTCTATTTATCAAGAAAAGATAAGTTGTTTGCACAGCATGCACATGGTGCATGCGTAGTGACATACAATGCGCTTGCGCGGAACACGTGTGGCGCTCGGCGCCCAAGATACGATACATCTTCCTTTGTACGAAAAACAAAACAAGAAATGGGAAAATAACATTAATGAAAATTGTCAGGCACTTTAGTTCAAGGCACTTGCGCGAAGTTCTCGTCGTAGGCCAGACGTTGAGGCGGTCGACGTTGTCTGAGCGACCACCTTGGGGCTGGTGTGGATGAGACACTAATTGGGGCACAGTGCTCAGAAGGAATAGACGGGGCTGTACATTCTGTGTAGCTAGGTGCCGACCCATTTCTTTGGCCCGAGTTTCCCTCGAAGTCATCGTCGTCGTCTTCCTGTACGCTGCGTCGGAAGGGCTCCCGGGTCAGTAGCAGGTGCTGCCGGTTGCGCCTCAACACCGTGCCGTTTTCAGTGACGACTGTAAACTACCTCGGGTAACCAGCCGGCTTGAGAACCTTTGCTTTCGTGTCCCATGCACCTTTCTTGATCCGGACCGTATCTCCAGGGCTCAGGCGTGCCACTGATGCCCTAGAGTGGTCTGTCTGAAGGCGCCGGATCACCTCGTGACTGGGGTTGCCTTGAACGTCGGGGATTGTTGTGCGGAGCCTTCTCCCCATCAGCAGCTCAGCGGGCGATGCGCCGCACTCGAGTGGAGTTGTCCTGAAAGCGAGCAGTCCCAAACAGAAATTGTTTCGCTTCCGTCGTTTTCTTGAGGACACGCTTAGTTATCTGAACGCCTTTTTCTGCCAACCCATTAGAACGTGGGTATCCCGGGCTAGACGTGACATGCCTAAAATCGTACAATTGTGAGAATAACGCGAATTCGCGACATGAAAATTGAGGGCCATTGTCAGAACAAACTTCTATGGGAATGCGGTGTCTTGCAAAGATCGAACTTGTTGCGTCAGCCACTGTTTTGGCCGTGGTGTCTTTGAGTAGTTCCACTTCGGGAAAGTTGGACAGGGCGTCGTAAACGCACAGGTACGACCTCCCACCGTATTCAAAAATGTCAATGCCGACACGGTACCACGGTTGGTCCGGCACAGGGCGCATCAGTAGAGGCTCTCGAGGTTGGCTATATGCATACTTTTTGCAGATAGAACATGTCTGCACGAAAGATTCTATGTCCGAGTTCATTCCTGGCCAAAAAACTAACTGTCTTGCCCTGGCTTTGCACTTGTTGATTCCCAAGTGCCCTTGATGAATTCTTTCCAGTGTCTCTTTTCATGCTAGCCGGAATAACTACTTTGCAGTCTTTGAGCAACACTCCTTTCACGTGTGATAACTCGCCTGCGAATCGTTTCCACAGCCCGTCCAGGCATTTTCCAGCTTCTAGATCTCGCAGCGCGTTTCTTAGCTGTTCGTCACGCGCCGCTTCCGCAGCCAGCCGCTTCCATGTGTTCTCGCTTACAAGTGAGGAAACCGTATTCACGGCGTGCACCTCTACATCGTTGCTGTCGAGGTCGCAGGCCGTTGTCTTGGTTGTCGCACGCGACAGCATGTCGGCCAGGAGGAGCTGCTTACCTGGAACAAATTTTAATTGAAGGTCATAACGCAGCAATCTCAGAAAAAATCTTAGCAACCTCGGCGGCATATCACCAATCGCCTTCTGCGAGATAGCGATCAAAGGGCGGTGCTCTGTTTCAGCAGTAAATTGTCGACCATAGACGAAATGATTAAATCTTTCGCAGTCAAAGACCACGGCCATAGCTTCTTTCTCAATTTGAGAATAACGCTGTTGCGTTTCGGTAAGCGCTCGCGATTCATATGCCACGGGCTTCCATGTGTCGTTGTGACACTGTAACAAAGCGGCTCCGATTCCGTCTCGGGATGCATCGCATGACACTTTTGTTTCTTTGGCCGGATCGAATACCGACAACATGGGCTGTGTGCTGAGGTAGTCACATAGTTCTCGCCATTCCTTTTCGTGGTTATTGGTCCATTCAAAGACAACGTCTTGTCTGATCAAGCTCCTCAGAAGAGCTGTTCTTTGAGCTAAACATGGAAGAAACTTGCCGAAATAATTGACGACACCTAGCATCCTTTGCACCGCGAGCTTGTCTTCTGGGGCCGGCATGTGCAGCATGCAATTAATCAGCGCCGGGCTCGGCCTGATGCCTGCTTTATCGATGACATCTCCAAGAAACTCGATTTCATGGACGCCGATACTGCACTTATCAGGATTGAAGGTTAAGCCGGCGCGTGTTGCTGCTAGCAGCACAGATTTCAGACGTTCATTGTGCTCTTTTACGGCCGAGCCCCATACCAGAATGTCGTCCACGTATATTTTCACGCCGGGAAGGCCTTTGAAAATTTCATTCAGCGTTTTTTGAAACACCTCAGGGGCGGACGATATGCCGAAGGGTAATCGTAAAAAGCGGTACCGACCAAATGGGGTTGAGAACGTGCAAATGCGCGATGTCGAGTCATCCAAGGAGATTTGGTGGAATCCAGAGTTAGTGTCTAAGCGGGAAAATACAGTTGCACCAGCTAACTCAGCTTCTATATCTTCTCGTCGCGGTATCATGTAGTGCTCCCTCTTTATGCACTCATTGATTTTACGAGGGTCAATGCAGAGACGAATTTTCCCATTCTTTTTTCTAGCAATCACCAAGGGACTCACCCAGTCAGTAGGCTCGGTGACTTTTGTGATAATTCCGGCGTGCTCCATCCTCTCAAGTTCACCCCGTAATGGTTCTGTCAGGGCCAACGGTACGCGTCGAACTGGTTGAATGACTGGCTCGGCGTTGTCTCGAAGAACCATGTGATACACTTTGTTCACGCAGCCTGTCCCAGTGAAAATGTGACGAAATTCTTTCACGATTTCTTCACAGTCGTCCTGTGATACGCTGTGGACGCGCGAGAGCAGTCCAAGTCGCTCGGTTGCTTGTAGGCCTAGGGTTGCGCGACCTTTGCGCACCACAAAAAATTCGAGAGGAACAGTTAGGTCAGCGTTACTTTCGTTTGGATGACTCCAAGATGTTTGATCGTGTCTCCACCGTACGAATGTAGCACCACGCTACTTTGCTTCATTTCAGGGCTTGGGCGCATTCTTTTGTATATTCCAACCGGCATCAAATTGACCTGAGACCCTGTATGGACTTTTAGTTCGACCGAAACGTTATTGACGTTCATTTGAACCCTCCAGTCGCGTTCGCTTATGACGGCTCTTGTAGACACCTCTAAGACGCTGAAGTCATCTTCGTGATCTTGAATTTCACCGACCAGCTTGGTGGCTCTGCAGCAAATCGCAAAGTGGTTTCTCCTTTGGCATTTTCTGCACGTTCGTCCGTACGCGGGACAGTCTCTGGGCTGATGCGTGCGTCCGCACTTGAAGCATTTGTACATCTTGGCTTGCGCCATTTTTGGATACGAGCATGCATTGCGAATGGTGTCTACTTGCTTTTGACCTCGTTCCCAAGTTTCTTGGCGGAGAGCCGATGTTTCGGATGCCTTGCAGACGTGCTCAGCCTTCTGCAATGTCAACTCACAGTCCCTGAGAAGCTTTTCTCTCACCTTGTCGTCGTTGGTTCCGTACACAATCTGGTCTCGGACCATAGAATCCTGAAGCGCGCCGAAATTGCACGCCCGTGCTTGTTGCTTCAGGTCCCGCAGGAAGTGTTCAAATGGCTCACCTTGGCTTTGAACTCTCTTCCGAAATATGTAGCGTTCATTTACTTCGTTGGTCTGCAGCTTGAAGTAATCGTCAAATTTCTTGATGACCGTCGCGTAGTCGGCCTTGTCTTCGTGTTCTGCGAAGCTCAGCGTATTAAATATCTCGATGGCGTCCTCACCTGCGACGCTGAGAAACAGCGCTGTCTTCGACGACACTGATCGCTTCTTGTCATCTGGCTCTGATGCCGCAAGGAAGAGTTCGAATCTCTGCTTGAACGTTTGCCAATTCTTGCTCGCTTCTCCCGTCATGTTTAACGGACCAGGCGCTCTCAATGAATCCATTGCGTAGTCCCTACGGTGCTGCCCGTTGAAGATCAAAGCCGTGCTTGACTACGCATCCCACTTCTGACACCATGTATCGTAGTGCCTAGGAAGACGAACATGCTGGGCCGGGGCAGTGGGGGAAAGAACCCCGATTTATTGAACATGTTTACATATATAGGTTTTAGGAAGGGGTGTGTCTATTTATCAAGAAAAGATAAGTTGTTTGCACAGCATGCACATGGTGCATGCGTAGTGACATACAATGCGCTTGCGCGGAACACGTGTGGCGCTCGGTGCCCAAGATACGATACAGCTACCAGTCAACCACACACTTTGCTCGTCAAGTGGCATATGCACAACTTTTTTGAAACATGACTTACACAGATAGGCACACAGAATAACAGTACCTTCATTCAAAAATGCCGCTGTGCAGATCACTGGGTCTGGCACTTCTGCAGCCTGGTGGCCCATAGTCACCGTACATGTGCCTTCACAGTCGCTAGCCTTGCTGCGAGCAATCTCTGCATTTAAATTTATTAATGCTGTGTTCAAATAACTGCCAGCAAAGCACTGTCATACACTTCAATTAGGAAAAAAAGTTCTTTACTGTCTGCCACTGCTTTATAATTGTGAGGTACAGGTCATGTATTGAGCACACAAATTTAGTGGATTCCAACAGGTATGCATCAAGAATGCACCCTCATGCAAGGGTACCAATGTAGGCTTGTTGGTACATCTTGACAAAAATGGAGTTAGAAACACAATTACAAAAGAAGGCATGGCGGATACACAGGCACTACTATCATGCATGCATAAACATGCATTTTAAATGCTACTCGAATATCACGGCACACCTGCTATCCTACTAGTATCTATCAAGCGACGATCCACAACGGTGTTTATTTCCTTCACCGAGCTGAACTAAAGTACCTTGAGCATGTGTTACCAATAACCTATCTGCTCAGGTTCAGTTTATTAGGCCAGTGACTTCACAATTTCTGCCCACAATAACTTTGATAATAGCTTGAACTCGTAAACCAGGAGAAAATTCAGGAGTCGCCAGGTATGAATAAGGGATGTCTGCAGTGACCATAATGACAAATAACTAGGCACCAAGCAAACACTATGCTGGATGTAAATAGTGAATAGCAATGTTTATGTGTGAACTTCGTGTAAAAAATGCACCATGAACAAGCTGGGTATTCTATTCTGATTTCAATATTGCACTCTCTCAAACAAACTATTACAAAGTCTGGGATTTTACGTGCCAAAACCCTGACACGGTTATGAGGCATGCCATAGTTGGGGGACTCTGAATTTATTTTCACCAGCTGGCATTCTTTAATGTGCACCCAATGCATGGTACATGAGCTTTTCTCATTTTGACCCCATTTTACGGGGCCGCCATGGCCAGGATTTTCTCCCATGCCCTCAGGCTTACCAGCGCAATGCCAAAGCCATGATGCCACCGCGGCGGGCTGTCGAGCAAATTATTATGACCAAGAAGTGGAATATCAAAACCATAAGAAGCCAACAGGCAAGACACTAAAGGTAAGCATATGGGAAGTTTAGTTGTACATTTAACTGCACCATAAAAATCATGAAATAAAAGGAAATTTTAGCAGACAAATAAACAATGCGCCCCTGGTGGGGACCGAACTAGCAGCCATTGCATTACATGTGCATTTAGCGTGCAAAATTATCCTGTATGCCTTCATTGGCTTTTTTGCCTGTTAGCTTGTTCTGGTTGTCATTAAGAAAGATCAAGCGCCTCGGTTTCTTTTCTTGATCAAGTGGAACAACATGATGTTTGCTAAATCTGTGAAACCATTGTAATTTCATCCCTTATGAATGCATGGACCATATGGATGGCAGTGCTGCGCCTTGTTGGCATTATAAAACAATAGCTCATTATCCTCATCTACTTGGGGAATTAATAAATTGCCCACAATGATTTTCTTTACAATCCAGCAGGAGCATATCCTTATTAATTGAAAAGAAGTACCAGCAGCGCGACATCATTGGAAAGTGTGCTAATGCTGTACAGTGCTCATGGGAAAACTCAATATAAGCCATTAGGCACGAAATTGTAGAAGCAAGCCAGGCAACTAATTTGTTAATGTGGCCACTATTGTTGTAAGGTGATAAGGCTACTGAGAAATACATTATGTACTCACCAAATTTATCCAGCAGAGCTGTAGTTAATTTTTTATTTAACTCATCTTCTTTAAGTTTCTGCTTGAGCTTCCCCAGCTTTTGTGCTTGTTTTTCAATTGTTGCTTTGAGTTCAGCCACCACGTCTTCTGGTGGCTCATTGGCCTGAAAATTGAAGCACTGCAAAAAAAAAAAATAAGATGCATCACTATATTTTGAGCAGTGTACTGTCCATTTTGGCACACAACGTGGCTCCAAAAAGGTCCTTTATGTTCTGTTAATACCTTGTGCTGTTCCAAAATGCGTTCATGGAGAGCCTCTGCGGCTGCAACACGCTGTCTTTTTTTTTTCTCGTGGCGTTGGGTCCTTCTACAGAGGTGGGATAAGAAACAGAGCAAAAATTAAATGCTCCCTCAAGGTAAATACCTATAGATGAAATCCTATAAGCATACTTGAACTTGAAGCACTATTTGCCTCATTCAGCACACTTCAAAGTAGCTAGTTATGCATGTTTGTGACTCGCCTTGCTTTAATAAAAAGAAGATGGTTGACCAGTGGTAGAATCATACCTCTACCATTGAGCACCGCAGAGTGGTGTTCTAACCGTTAGGCCACAATCACACACATGCTTCTCTTAAGTTTCAAAGCCAGCCTGCTCTTGAAACACTCGGCGCCTGCACCCCATGTCTTTTCCTCATCTTCTTCCACTGCGACCGCTTACACTTATAGATGCCTTGTTGTACTGTACTTTCTCTGGGACTGGCCTACTTTTCTTAGTACTTTTTTGCAGCAGCTTACACTATGTAGAAACTATGCAGCATTGCACTAACTTCATGACTGCCTAGGCTAATCATATTTTACCATTTCCTTACCGGAATACAAATGCTATAATTTTCCAGACCCTGCATTACATAGCCTTAAGTATGTATGATTATATAACACAGTCCCTGATCATGGCACAATCAGTGCTTCTCTCAATTAGTTCACCCTCTACCTCTGTGTAGAAAACAATAATCGCCATGTCGTAAGGTCATGGCAAATAGCCGGCAATGGCCGATCATGGCATTGCTGGCTCACGATCTTTTTAACACGGTTATCGCCATGCTGCTTCTGCACACACACACAGATACATGCTCACTGCCCCCACACACTACTCAATTTACAAAAAACATGTTCGTCCACCAGGCTTCCCTTTGTGGAACTCCAAACAATGCTGGATAGCCAGGCACCTTGCCAAATGCTTTACATAACATGGATTTTCACAGCAAATGGTATCTGCACAATTTTTTTCAGTACACAATTATTTCACTGGTATATTGCTTAACTCTGAACACCACATAAACAGCATGCAAGTGGTGGTATCGAGATAAAATGGCCAAGTAATGACTAGACTATCATATTATTATAGCGCTTAGAAATACTCACTCTGTGCTTGCGTGACGCCGGCAGCTCTCCCTGAACTTTTATCAATCGAGGAAATGATTCCCTCATTTTTTTAAGTTTTGTGTTGAGGCCGTCCAGGGTGTCTAAAACCGAAACAGCAGCACAGTGTCAACAGTCACATTTAACTACAGTCAACAATACCATGCAGTTGCACACAGACGTGCAAAAGAAAAATTAAGAATGATGCTGTTATCTGCTGAACACCATTACGACAATCTTCTTGCACAACCTTGCACTAGAACGTGAGGCGTAAAAATTTTTCGTGATCTGAGCTCACATTCCCAGGGAATGTGGCTGAAAGTTGGTTGACCTCCACATCTCGGGCAAGAGCCCACGCATGCCATGAGGTAGGTGGATGGCAAGTTTCAACCGTAAGTGCAGGCATGTACTCGTTTGCGGGCAGTACCACTCATATGCTTCCCTTATACTTAGGTGAACGTGTGGCGGCAGGTACACTTTCCCTACACTGGTGTTCTAGGGCATCCTGGGGAGTGAGGGGCACCAGTGGTGGGAGGAAGGTGCCTGTATGGGGGACAGCTCGGTATGCGATAGCTGTGGCAGCACTGTCCACTGTCTTTTCCTGTAGCTGCAATGTGTCCCGGGCACCATGTGTTACTGTGTTCCTGGTTTATTGCTGCACCCAAGGGGCAGACGCCACATGCAGGAATGCAGGCGCTACTTAAATAATAGCACGCTATTGGCGAGTCCATGAGGATAAATGATCCCTGCTTCATGTCTTCTTTGGTTCTGATTGCGAGGGCGATGGCTGAGGCGCCTGCCATGTTTCCCAAGCTGGACTTGGCTGAGGCACAGGTGGATGTACCTGGCCTACGGTCCGAGCCAACGGTGGTTTATGAAAAGCCATGTGTGCGCAGTGGGCCGTGTCCGTGTAAAGTGTGTCTGGGTCCATTTCGTACTGTTTTGCAAGTTGTCTGGCCATTACATCGTCACGCATACGGCAGTACAAGGCATTCATGTTTTGGCACAGGCGCGGTGTGGATTTGGGGACGGATATTGGTAGTTCCTTATTGCTGTACTGTGGCCACATGCGATACCCTAAGCCATCTAGCACCTTCCTACAGACTTTCTTGTTGAGACATGAGGGCCGCGATCCTCAGCTCTTCAAAGGTAATGTAGATTCCTAAGGCGAGAAGCCGATCCGTGCGTGTGCCTGTTGGTAGTCCGAGAGCAGCCTTGTCCGAGAAGGCTTAAGATAAAAAGCATGCATGTCAGCATTGCCTTTCACGAAATTCTTCGCGGGCTGCCATTCTCAATATTTTTAGGAATAATTTTGTAACGGATGGAAGACCTGGTATAAGCAACCTTAGCGATAGAATGTTGTCACAATATAAACCGCTTATACCACATGTCATATAGCATGGCATATAGCATACATGTACCTAAATATATATGAACCTCCCGACGAAATCGACGGCAATTCGCTTGGAGTGTCCATATAATTGCTATCGCAATAAAAATTTTAAATATCTTTTTGCAAACAGATCTTGAGACCTGTTTGGAAACAACCTTTAGGCTCAGGAATTAGGCCTTGACGCGGATGTCTTGGACATGCAAAATTAGTAACTTGCTGTGACAACTGGTTTGCGTCTGTCTACGTATGCATAAACACTTCGAAAAGCAGCTGTTAAAACACAAATAGGCTCAAGATGTGTACGTCCATCCGTTGTGATGATGTGATAATGTCAACGACGCACGCGGCGCACATTTGCTCAACATCAACCCAAGCATACAATACCGTAGTGCACATGTGACAACACATTTATGCCCTGTGATACTATGCTAACACTGCACATACTAATGCATGTCAGGCACTCCCTGATCTCATAAAAGTGAGGCACATTGCCGCTTTCGAACGAAATTTCTGCAAGGCCCCATTATGAAGCCCAACGATAGTTTTTGCTAGCTTCGCAGTTTCTTGTAAAGATAACCGTGGACCAAGAAAGCGTTAGACAGACAGCCAGGCATCGACGGAGACTACAGAAGACGCAAAACTTGCCCAGTGTATCAATATAAACATAGGGAAGCAAGGCTTACTTACCTGCCAGGGCATGTACAAAGGCCGGGTAGTACCCTTCAGTAGCGCCGTCTTCGCTACACCAGTGTGCCTGGACTTCTCTTGACTTTGAGAAGTCTTCGTCGTCCTCTGGCTCGAAGGACTTTATGAGCCGCACAGGCAATATCGCGCGGTAGTTGTCGCAGTATTTTAGGTAAGCAAGCATTCTTATCGTTCTTTCTACACGCGGCAATAGCAACAACAGCGCCTCAACACACACCTACGCGGCTACGGCTACAACCACGGAGTGGCTACAACTTTGTCTCCGCCCGCGTACAACGTCACAGACACCCTACAACGAAAGGTTCCTGTAACTTCCTGTACTTTGCTATGGCCTTGCCGTCCTAGCTTAAATAGTTTATGAAAATAATATTAATAATATTGACTGATGTGTTCACCTCCAAATACCCCGCAGGGGCGTCTGCGTAAGCAGGCGTTTGGTGTGTGGCGACACCACGGACCCGAGCACACGAGGGTTGGACCCTCCCGCGTGTAGCCGTGCGCGGCTTAGCCGTGTCCGGGGAAAAGGGGATCCTGGAGGTTGAGCCAATGCCGGGTGTTTGGACCTTTACGGCCCCCCGGCGGCGGCAACACACCTCTTTGGCCTCTGCTTCACGTAGACGGCACCCCCGGACTGACCCACCCGGGGGAAATCGGCAGTCGCCTCTTCCTATCTCTTCCTCTCGAATCTTTGTCTTTATCTCTTACTTTTTTACCTTTCCTGTCTTCTCCTCTCTTCCATTTACTTCATTCTCCTCGGCGGCAAGGGTTAACCCTGTGTGGTTATCCAACCTTGGGTACACCATATTTGGTTATAGTGGCGGCGTACGGCTGGCGTCGTGCAGACTTGCGTGCAAGCTCTGCCGCGTCCCCTCGTTGGGCTCCGTGGTGGGTGGTCGGCGCTGTTGCCGAATTTTTATACATTTTCATGGAAACCTCTTTCCCCAAACTTCCTGATCGCCCTCAGAAACGAGGGCGCACCGAAGAGCTCTTTCAATTTTTCGGACGACAAGTCCACAACTTTCCTCGATTTCACGTCATTCACTCAGAAAAGCCAGACAAACTAGTGCGATCCATTTCACCGTTCCTTGTATCCAAGTCTTTGACCGAAGTTTTCGGTACAGGATATAAGGTGTCGAGAATGTCAAGTGGCGATCTCCTTTTGGAGCTCCAAAACCAGAAGCAGTATGAAAAGCTGCCGAAACTTGTCGCATTTGGCGAGACCCAAATAACAGTAACCCCGCACCGTACCATGAACACAAGCCGCGGTGTTGTCTCGGACGATGACTTGCTGGAGCTCACGGAGGATGAACTCTTGGAGGGCTTCAGTGACCAGAACGTTATCAATGTTAAAAGAATTAAGATCAGGCGTGACAGCAAAGAAATCAAGACCAAACACCTTATATTGACTTTCGGCTCAAGTATTCTGCCCGAGTCTGTAGAGGCCGGGTACATCAAGCTCCGTGTTAGGCCATATGTGCCAAATCCGCTTAGATGTTTCAAATGCCAACGCTTCGGTCACAGTTCGCAGAGCTGCCGAGGCCGTCAAACCTGTGCGAAGTGCAGTGCACACGAACATACTTCTGAAGCTTGCGTGAACACTCTCCATTGTGTAAACTGTGAAGGCGAGCACGCCGCATACTCGCGGTCGTGCCCGTCCTGGAAAAAAGAGAAAGACATAGTCACAATCAAAGTAAAGGAAAACATATCATTCAAAGAGGCACGCAGGCGGGTAGCATACTTGCCAAAGAAAAGCTTTGCCGAAGTGGCGCGTCAGGGGGCAGCGTCACAACGGCCTCCGGCGGCTGTCCGACCCACAGGCAGTGAGTCGGCAGCTACGCCATCTGCCCCCGCGGCGGTTGCAGCTAGCGCTGCTCCGTCAACCGAGGAGAAGGGACCATCCACCCCAAAGGTGGGTGCAGCCGAGGCTGCCCCAACCTCCGAGGCCCCTTCCAGCGCTGGCAACGTCCAGCGCAGCCAAATCCCTCAGGGAACCCCATCGACCTCCGGGCTGGTGGGCGCAGGGGTCTTGCCCTCCAAGGCGGGACTCCCTCTGAAAACATCTCGCTCGCAAGAGCGCTTGTCCGGCGCCTCACACGAGGCAATGGACACTACACCTGACCCCAAGGCGCACCAAACGCCTAAGGAGCGTCGAGAATCGCTCGAACGCTTCAGAAAGAACAAAACACCTATTACAGGGCCTCGAAAGGGCTCTGTAATATAAGGCATCCACTCCGTTTCCGTAAACACAGCACCAATTTACCTTAAAGATGGATACACAAATCATTCAATGGAACATCAGAGGTCTCCTTAGAAACCTTGATGATGTTCAAGAACTCATCCACAAACACAATCCAAAAGTGCTGTGTTTACAGGAGACACACTTAAAATCTACACACACAAACTTTCTCCGAAAGCACGTTACGTTTCGCAGAGACCGCGAAGATGCTGTCACAGCATCTGGCGGTGTAGCTATTATTGCTGACAAAAGTGTAGCGTGTCAGCATCTAAAGCTCCAAACGGCCCTTCAGGCCGTGGCCGTTCGAGCCATACTTTTAAATAAACTAATTACCATCTGCTCTTTGTACATACCACCACATTATCAGCTTCACAGACGCGATTTAGAATCATTAATAGATGAGCTCCCAGAACCCTATATGATTCTCGGTGATTTTAACGCACACAGTAGTTTGTGGGGCGATCCACGCTGTGATGCGCGAGGTCGCGTCATTGAACAAATGCTTTTCTCTTCTGGAGCATGCCTCTTGAATACAAAGGAGCCCACATATTTTAACCTAGCCAACAAGTCATACTCTGCCATAGATCTTAGCATTTTATCGCCGACGCTTTTACCCTATTTTAAATTTAATGTACTTAACAACCCGTATGGGAGTGACCACTTCCCAATAATCCTAACCACTCCGAAACAAGATCAACTTCCCCCGCAGCTCCCTCGGTGGAAGATTGACTCAGCCGATTGGGAACGGTACCAAACTCTTACTCACATGACGTGGACTGAGATGTCTGGTATAGCCATAGATGATGCAGTTGCGTATTTTACAGCTTTTATACTGGATGCCGCCTGTAAATGTATTACGGAAACGAGCGGCATGGGTTCCAAGCGGCGTGTTCCCTGGTGGAATGATGCATGCAGGCAAGCACGGAGGAACCAGAACAAAGCGTGGGCCATATTTCGCGATTCTCCAACAGCAGAAAACCTAGAAAACTTTAAACATATCAAATCACAGGCAAGGAGAACGCGCCGACAAGCAAGACGAGAGAGTTGGGCGAAGTATATAGCAAGCATCAACTCGTACACAGATGAGAGCAAAGTATGGAATAGAGTGAAGAAAGTTAATGGGCAACAAACGTATTCCTTACCTCTAGTAAATAGCCACGGAGAAAGCCTTGAAGACCAAGCCAACTTTCTCGGTGCACATTTTGAATACATATCGAGCTCTTCACACTACTCCGAAACCTTCCTAAAATACAAAACACAAATAGAACAGCAAAAATTAGAAAGGAAATCTGCTAAAAGTGCTGCGTACAACGATCCATTCTGTATAGCAGAACTGCAGGCAGCACTAAACTGTTGTAATACATCCGCCCCAGGTTCAGACCGCGTAATATATGAGATGTTAAAACAACTACCATCCGAAACACAGAAAACCCTCCTTTACCTATACAACGTTATTTGGTCTTCCGGCGAGATCCCCTCTGTTTGGAAGGAGGCTATTGTAATTCCAATCCTAAAACCCGGAAAGGATCCTTCCTCGGTATCGAGTTACAGGCCTATAGCATTAACAAGTTGCCTCTGCAAAGTATTCGAAAAAATGATTAACTGTCGCCTCCTGCACTTCCTAGAATCAAACAAATTGCTGGACCCATACCAGTGCGGGTTTCGGGAGGGTCGATCCACTACTGACCATCTCATACGTATCGAGGCACGTATCCGTGAAGCTTTTGTGCATAAGCAGTTTTTCTTATCAGTATTCTTAGATATGGAGAAAGCCTATGATACAACGTGGCGGTTTGGTATTTTGAGAGACCTCTCACAGTTAGGTGTACACGGAAATATGTTCAATGTTATCGAAAGTTATCTGTCGAATCGGACATTCCGTGTTCGAGTGGGCACTGTTCTGTCACAGAAATTTGTACAGGAAACTGGAGTGCCGCAGGGCGGGGTGCTCAGCTGCACGCTCTTTATAGTAAAAATGAATTCCCTTCGTCTACACATACCACATAACATCTTCTATTCAACGTATGTTGACGATGTGCAGATAGGTTTTCAATCAAGTTCTCTTGCTATCTGTGAGCGACAGATCCAGCTTTGTCTTAACAGGGTCTCCAAATGGGCTGATGTGAACGGGTTCAGACTGAACCCACAAAAAAGCACCTGTGTCATTTTCTCTAGAAAAAGAGGCCTGCACCCCAATCCTGAAATTGTGTTGCATGATGAGCGTCTGCCTGTAAACAAGGAACATAAATTTTTAGGCATAATTTTAGACGCGAAACTAACCTTTGTAAAGCACATAAAATATCTTAAAGACAAGTGCATGAAAACAATGAATATCTTAAAGGTGCTCTCACGCACAACCTGGGGCAGTGATAGAAAATGCCTCTTGAACTTGTACAAAAGCCTCATACGCACACGACTAGACTATGGAGCCATAGTTTACCAGTCGGCTACTCCAACTGCTCTAAAGATGCTTAACCCTGTTCACCACTTAGGAATTCGCCTGTCCACAGGCGCCTTTAGAACAAGCCCAGTGGAAAGCCTCTACGTTGAGTCGGATGAGTGGTCACTGCATCTGCAGAGAACATATTCGTCTTTCATGTATTTTCTTAGAGTGAACGCAAACAGTCAGCATCCCGCGTATTACACCGTAAACGATTTGTCCAGCTGCCAACTTTTCCGCAACCGGCCCAGAGTGGCACAGCCTTTCTCCATGCGTGTTAGAGACATGGCTGAAGAAACAAGGGTTCCACTGCTTGAATACCACCTTATGTCCCCTGCTATACGGCCCCCGCCGTGGCAGTGGCAACCAATAGACTGTGATACATCTTTCGTAGCTGTCACAAAGCACGCGCCTGTCGCGCATATACGAATGTACTTCCTCGAATTACAGCACAAATACTCCTCTCCTGAATTCTTTACAGACGCATCGAAGTGTAATTTTGGCGTATCTTACGCAGCGGTCGGTCCATCTTTTTCAGATGCCGGTGTTCTGCACCCTAACACAAGTATTTTCACAGCAGAGGCCTACGCGATATTGGCTGCCGTTAAACACATTAATGAATCTCATATCCCCAAGGCAGTTATATACACAGACTCTTTGAGTGTTGTAAATGCTTTGAAAACTGTCAGGAAATATAAAAACCCTGTAATTCTATCTCTTTACTCAGCCTTATGCACAATCTATCAGTCCAAACAGCATATCGTCGTATGCTGGGTGCCAGGGCACCGAGAGATAGAGGGAAACGTGTTGGCTGACGAGCTAGCCACATCCGTCAACGCGAACGCCTCCAACACTTCCACGACTGTCCCTGTAAATGACCTCAAGCCCTCAATAAGAAAAAAGCTAAGGGCTTTCTGGCAGTGCTTGTGGGACGAACAAACAGGAAATAAACTACATGTTATCAAGCCGTATCTTGGCAACTGGCCGCCGGTATCAAAGAACCGCCACACAGAAGTAACACTTTGCAGACTCAGGATAGGACACACATACAGCACACACGCATACCTCTTGTCCGGTGGCGATCCACCCATGTGTGATAAATGTGGTGAGCCACTTACTGTGCTTCACATCCTGCTGCAATGCACTGAATTAGACGCTAATAGGAAAAAGCATTTTCCATTACCACACCGTCAACAAATTCCCCTTCATCCTCTTATGATCATAGGTATGGAACCACTCTTTAAATATCAACACTTGTTCGCATTTTTAAAAGGTGTACACAGTTTTCATGTCATATCACCAGGAAATCCGTAGCACGGCCTCTTAACTGAGGTTTCTGCTGCGATAACTGCACTAAAAGAAAGCACCTGCCTCCCAGCCTTTGGGCTCAAAGGCCTCCCGGAGGCTTAGGTGGTATTTCCACATTTTTCCATTTTAGCTCCACGACCACTGATCACGCGTACTAGATCCATAGACATCTAGTTGTATCACTATCATAATTTTATATTATATATCATTTTACGCTTTTATGATACGGATTGATTTTAGGCCACTTTACAGCCATGTCACATCCCACCATCGCAACTCACAAATCGGCACTTAACACAACATTATCAGTCATGGCGCTCTTTGGCCATACTTGGCCCTTGCGCCACTAAACAATACACATTCATTCATTCACCTCCAAATATTGCCTTAGACCGCACGGGCACATTTCGGAGGGCATGTTCGATCGGTTTCTGTTTCGTTGCGCGAAATCGCTCGCGCGCATTTTGGCATTGGACGCAGCACATGTACACGTCGGTGAGATTATTGGCCATATGAGGAGTAAAATACAACCACAGGTTCATAAAAAATTAAGGGCAACATAAACGTGTGTAACTCCTCGTTTGTTCGTGCCCTTCACTTTCATCATACGCCCATAAATTCGCTGGAAAGGCTCTTGTGTTCCATTTTGGGTGACCATTTAGTCCGTTCCAACGCCTCACATGCATGAATATACAGCTTGATTATTTGTATTCTCCTTGTCCGTAAAGGTGTGCCGCTTATGAAAGTGCGCCGATTGCCTTTTTGCTACACTCATCTTCCTCTCATCCTGTACATATCTCTCAAATCATTTTCTGAATCGCCTCGCGCAGGCAAGTAAACCGGAGTTCTTTGTTTCGAATTCATCCCTTGGGCCCAGATAATAAGGCTACAATAATGTAACATAAATCAATGTGCATGACGTCTCATCGACTTTCGTGTAGGTCGGGTGCGCCCTTTCATGGACGCGTCCAATGGGCAGCTAATGTTTATCCGCCACAAACTGTAGGACTTCTTTGCGCTGTTGGTTGCGCCTTAACTTCACAAAATCACGTTTTCCTGTTTTAATTTCCGTTACAAAAGTCACAATGTTGGCGATATTAATTGTAATTTTGTTCTTGAACTATTGCGCATCCATTAGTTCAATTTTTGTACATTTCAGTTTTGAGTTTAACGGGCCGGGATCTCTGTTTCGAAAAGTGTGAGTTGACTGCGGCTCCTCTCTGCGTCATCATTCGTTCACTAAACATAGTCAACGCTGATGCCTGGCAAAGTAATGATTTCATGAAAAGGGATATGCAACAACACTATCGAAGCTTGACACCGAATGTCATGCACGTAATAATTAAGTGCACATGAAAATGAAACTTTTTTTTTTTTTGCTGCGACACGGATGATTCAGGCGCAACAACGCCGTCGGCGTGATGTCCCCCCTACTGACGTCCACTGTCAGTGGTCCCACCCGACGGCGCATGGGGTACTCCCATGCGGAGAGGACCTCCATGCAGAGACCGATACCATTTGGCTACAAGGACGCGGCGAAGTGAACGCATCGTCAGTGCACTAAGATAGGCTAATCAATTAAAGGTAAAACGCCTCGGTGTCGCTTTCCATGCACTGCTAGCATATGAAGGTATGTTTTCCGCACCTGCTCAATCGGTTGCTGCATGCACTGCTGTGAGCAGAATGGGCACGCAGCTAGTGGGCCAATTAAGCTTTCTTAATTAACCTGATCTGTACATTTCACTAGGCGTCGCGATTGTTTCCCACTGTGCGCGAATTAGATGAGCATACGCCACAGGCAACGCTCCTCCCACTCCTCGACCATATCGCTTCATGAGACCGTGCAGCGCCAGCTATAGAGCGCTTATAAGCCGGCAATGCCATTGAAGCAGGATATATGTTGCCTTGTGTACTCTGCCACGCCAAATTGGCGCGTGCCTGCGTGTATATACGTAGAACATCGCCCGAGGAGCCCTTTGGGCAAAACTGCTGATATCTTTTGTTAATTACGTTCGCACGTGCGCACGCACACACACATCACTTTTTTTTCTTTTTTGCATTGCACAAGTCAATCAGACGAATTAAGGAGTGCGCAGACACTGATTTAACGCGCACTATATCTCCGGCCGTGCGGCCGGGCCATGCTGCGTGTCCCCAAATTTCGCTGACAGTATAGCTCTCTTAAGCGCTTCAAACACATACGAGTCCATATATATATATATACATATATATATATATATATATATATATATATATATATATATATATATATATATATATATATATATATATATATAGAGAGAGAGAGAGAGAGAGAGAGAGAGAAAGAGAGAGAGAGAGAGAGAGAGAGAGAGGGGAGGGAGGGAGGGAGGGAGGGAGGGAGGGAGGGAGGGAGGGAGGGAGATCGCGCTCGAGCCCGACACAGATCGAATTCAATTTGCAGAAGGGAGCCAATCGCACTGGCAAGCTTCTATATCCAAATCAGGCTCGATCGCGATCAGTAGTGCGCCGCGTGACATCAGTTGATGGTACGTCGCGTCGTTGAAACCGCGTACGCTTTATATTCATGACGAACTCAATCCAGCAGCGACGACTTTCCACCTGTAGTGCGAGGTCTCTGTAAGCAGCGCATAACCTCCTCTGTGACGCGGCATGTTACTGTCCGCTGCGGACCGGCATGTTAATGAAAATTTTATATATTAAGCGATTGGCGTAGGTAATATCTTTACATCCTTCACACGAGAAATTTTGCTAAGACAAATGCTGGACGATCGTGATACCAAAATAACATCCAATAGAATAAGGGCAACACTGGACTTTAGTCAACCAAAGAAACAGGCTGGCTTCAGGAAGGGATACTCTACAATGGTTCACATCCATGCCATTAATCAGGTTATCGAGAAGTCCGAAGAGTACAATAAGCCTCTCTATATGGCTCTCATAGAATATAAAAAAACACTTGATTCAGTAGAGATACCAGCAGTTATAGAGGCATTGCATAATCAGGGAGAACAGATCGCTTACGTAAATACCCTAGAAAATATTTACAGACTCCACAGCCACCTTAATTCTACACAAGAAAAGTAGAAAGATACCTATCAAGAAAGGGGTCAGACGAGGAGGCACAATCTCTCCAATGCTGTTCACTGCGTGCTTGGAAGAAGCATTCAAGCTATTAAACTGGGAAGGTTTAGAAGTAAGGATCGATGACGAATACCTCAGCAACCTTCGGTTTGCCGATGACATTGTTCTATTCAGCAACACTGCGAAGGAGTTGCAACAAATGATTGAGGACCTTAACAGAGAGAGTAGAGTGGGGCTAAAGATTAATATGCAGAAGACAAAGATAATCATAAATAACCGGGAAAGGGAACAAGAGTTCAAGATTGTAAGTCAGTCTTTAGAATCTGTGAAGGAGTACATTTACCTAGGTAAACTAATCACAGGGAACCCTAACCATGAGAAGGAAATTCAGAGAATAAAAATGGGTTGGATCGCATACGGCAGACATCGTGAGCTCCTGACTGGGAGCTTACCGCTATCATTGAAGAGGAAAGTATACAATAGTGCATTTTACCGGTGCCGATTTATGGGGCATAGACTTGGAGACTGACAAAGAAACTTGAGAACAAGTTAAAGACCGCATAAAGAGCGATGGAACAAAGAAGACTTGGCATAACTTTAAGAGACAGAAAGAGAGCAGTTTGGATCAGAGAGCAAATGGGTATAGACAATATTCTACTAGACATCAAGAGAGAAAAATGGCGCTGGGCAGGACATTTAATGCGCAGATTAGATAACCGTTGGACCATTAGGGTGACAGAATGGGATTTAAGAGAAAGGAAGTGCAGTGGAGGATGGCAGAGGACTAGGTGGTGCGACAAAATTAGGAAATTTGCAGGTGCTAATTGGAATCGGTTGACGCAGAACAGGGGTAACTGGAGATCGCAGGGAGAGGCCTTCGTCCTGCAGTGGACATAAAATAAGATGATGATGATGATGATGATGATGATGGTGAAGATGATGCCATTATAGAGGAGACTACAAAGCTGGACATTTTTATTGGAAGCTGAAGTCACATTAGACAAGTAGAGAGATCATTTGACCCACGCTCAATGTCTGTCTTTCTTCTCGTCACTACTGCACAGAAATGGTGAAAACAAATGACGTACAAAAATGTGTACACTGTGACTACAGCTTGGATGCTATAGGTGATTTGAACAGAGGAAGGCAGTATCTTCGTATTCGTTCAATGTAGTAAAGCCCCTACTCCGAGATGGTCATATAGAAGACGTTGCATCCGACTGGTTGCCCACCATTCTGCAGAGTCAGCAGGACAGGAAGGACACTGTTCTGAAAAATGAACAGGCACAGCCACGCTTTGTCAGGTCATCTGGATGCCGCACCGTAGATTGCTGTAAGCGTATAATGTGCCGGGGTTTGCTTTGAAAACGAGGACCCCCCTGAATAAGATCCACAGATGAACATACGGGATTGCTCCCGTGTGTTTATCTGTATGCCTTAGTCTTGTCCTTGTCTTCAAAACGCGCGGCCCCTGTGCAGTATGCATTTCCAGCTAGCCAAGAAGCATCACTCTTAAAATGAAAGATTAGTGCGCAACTGGACAACCACGAAGTCATTACAAGGTAGAGTTAGAAATCGTCATACCAGCAGCACTCACTTTTGAAGACATATGAGGGGTTGTAAACAAATATTCCCGGTTTTCAAGAAACCACGAGTTTCCCTAAGGAAAAAGGTGAAGCTCAAATTAAATTATGTGTTGTAACGTCAGCTATTTGCGGGTGAGGGACGTCGTTAGAGATTTATTTCGATAACCTGGTTATCGCTACATCCAAAGCACGGCACGCGATTACTATGTTGCATCCCACCCAAACCTCACCCTTCCAGCTCCAAAAGGCAATATTTGTAGGCATACTTTTTTCTAAGGGGTTTGCCACAAAGTATTGATAATGCAAGCTTCTCGTGTAGCATATCCAGGGCACGATATCTAAAATTTATAGTAACAGATGAACACGAGCAAAATGGCGAAAAGCTAACCTTGAGAGTTTAAGTATATTCTAAAAAGGAACCATGCGAACAGCGGACGTAGGCAGGAAGGAAAGAATATTAATCATGATAAAGGCGGCGCTCTGGATGACGGCAGCCTATCTGCGTCCCTTAATACAATGGCGCAGCCGACAGGATGTGAGAGTTGACCACTATCCTCCAGAGTGCCACCTTTAAACTGACTCGTCCTCCTTTTCATCCTCTCTTCGTCCACCTTTACTGCTTCGTCCTTTTTAGTTTGGTCACGCTGCGGACCTGAAAAGAATAAAGTTCAGTTTAAAACGTCCTTCCGAAGCAGTGCAGTGTAGCCAGTGGGTAGTGGCAAAACAAGAACGTTTATTTGTCAGAGTTACATACCTATGTAGTTCAGTGAAATGATCACATGACCGGTCATGATGCGAGGCAATGCGGCACGTGTTATCAGTACCGCGCAGGTTATAGGTCAGTACGCGTGCTCGATTAACACCGCACGTCTCTAAGGCACTGCAGAATTGTTCTGTTTGCCCGCCTGCCCAAAGCTTTCCCAGGAACACGAGGTCTTACGTGCGAGGTATTTTTTTTTACTTAATCGCTTATTAGTTATAAGGGGACCTTCAAACTTCTGTTGCAACTGTGGGTATTGCAATGAGAAAATAAAGCGCGACCGCTTTTTGAACACCACAGTATTTGAAACATGAAAGAAAACGATTATTTATCAACACATCTTCGAGGGGTGTGCAAGATTTGCTGATCCGAATCCCTTGCGATGCTGTAAGCCCCCCCCCCCCCTTTTTTTAGGCGGTACGAATGAATCTCTTTTAAACTAAAATTTTCCTAGTTTGCTAGGCAGCTTTGTTTTTTTATAAGACCTGTCTTGGCAATGCTCCGCAACTTTTGATGTAGAGGCCTTCTTTAGCTTAAGCGGACGCCAGGCACCCTACACAATGAAGGGCATGAGCATGCAGGACTTATTCACACGATGAATTGTCATATTTAGCTGCACAAAACCATTTCCCACAGCCCCAGCTGAATTAACAGAATACTGGTTGTGGTCTGTGCAAAGGCTATGCGACGGCCAAAAGTCTAAGAACAGGATAACTGACAATGAACACGAAGGCGCACTAAATTCATTCGAGAAAGTGACCATGGTCTGCGAGATCACGCGTGCTGTTCCACGCTGGAACATACAAGGCGCTGGAAGGCAGCGATAGGCGGCGCACGCAATAGGCGAAAAAAATGTCTAAAATAATGATAATATATAGCATATGTTGCTGCAATAATAATTTTTCTGCAATGCACAATCATGCAGTGCCATATGCTGTTGTGCCTTACCTTTCTGGGCTTTCATTTCTGCCTTAATGCATCCGTTGCAACAGCCACATTGCGTATGTTAGTGCTTTTAGGTTTGAATTATTTTTGCTGTCATGTTTTTTTGTTCTCACACGACTGCTTTCTCTCTTATAGGGGTCTGGGACTTCAGATGCTTTACTGCGGGTATCCTACCCAGTACTTTCAGACAGTTTGGGTGGAAATTTTATCAAGGCCAGTGGCAGAAAAACAGCCTCGGACCTGTATGTCTAAGGTCACTTTAGAGGGCCGTTCTTTGACTACGCATAAGCGCAGTGACTCTTACTCCCAAAATTCATGGTGATAAGAATGGAAAAAGAATGTCCATATTTTAAATAGAAAATTGCGATCCACCCAGTACAGCAACAGTTGGGTGGATGCAAAGTTTCCTTATAAAACCACCTCCCCCTTGTAGTTCCATAGATGTGATTTTCCGCAAATGTTACTTATTGCCTGCTCGTATCTGACAATGAATGGGATGTCAGCCAAAACTACTGATACTGTTTGTTATTTGCATTGTTTGAATTGGTATTCCAGAAAACATTCGAAGTCATTCCACTTGGGAAAATGCGACGACCCATGCCATTTGCCAAGCACCAGTCGCCTGGTTGACGAATTGCAGTTTGCGAGCGGGTAAGAATTCGGCATGTTACGTTAAGGTTATTTTTCAATTAGTTTTATTCATAAATTTAAACTACGCTAATGTTATTGACTGAATCAGCATCGTGGTGCATGTTTACATCTCAATAAAATTGTTGGTTCTACATAAGAATAAGTGCATGGTATATGATTGATCTGTCGTCTTTGAGTTCTAAACTCTCCTTGCGTCAACTGACACAAGTGATCTTCAAATACCTATTCATAATGGCCAGATAACTTTTGGTAACAGCTAGTAGAGTAATACATGCAGTTATTGCAGTTGTAAGTGGTGTTAGGGTCACTTGCTAACGAGATGCGAAGAACAAGCTATAACTGTTAACTTCCAAGCAGCAAAAGAACATGGGAGATCCTTTAGGCGAGCCTGAATAGGCATCTTACATTATAGAGTAAATTATGCCGCTCTTCTGGCATTATGCCCGTGCCTGCACTTTTATATATTTGGTCCCTGAATTATAGTGCTTGTTAGTGTTGTATTTGTTTTTATGCCATTCAGTCTTGCGAGGACAACCACTGAAACGCGAGGCTTAAAACAAGCAGCTATGCATCGTGAGTGCTAATTGAGGTCCTAAAATGTTGTAATTTCATAACTAGCATGGAATCAGTCCTATGGACGTCAGACTGGAGTTTTGCAAGACGCGTAGCGCCACCTGCCGGTGCGAAGAGGCAGTAATTGAGTAGTGCGAAGCCCGACTCCCTTGCTAAGTTGCCTATGTAGCTAGCGACTGCGAAACAACGATTTGACTAGATTTTGGTCCATATTGCGAGCGTTTTGCGCATTTAACAACCAGACAGAGAGCTATGAATTTCTACGCTAGTCGAACGCGCCGCCGAACTGCCATAAAGCGCTTGCTGACTCACTCTTCAGACTGATGGCGGAAACGACGGCAACCACGATAGCTCCGCGCGCTACAAAGAAACGCCGCAATCGACGCTATTGTTGTGTTCTAAATTGCCATGAACGTGAAGGACGGAATAACAACGTTCAGTTTTACCGATTTCCATCGCGATCGTATGAACGGAAAAGGTGAGAGCGCTGGATACGAGCCGTTCACCATGTTGGGTAATCGGATTACTTGCATTCCCCACAACATAGCGGCTCGCATGAGGAAGTGCGACAATTTTGTTCTTCTGTAATTGTGTTGCGTAGCCCTGACGGAAGGCCGTGGTAACTAAGCGAAAACTCAAGAATCTGCAGCCGCCACTTGGTTGGTAACAGAAAAAACAACGTTGTGAACCATCTTGCTTATGTGCCATCGATATCTCCGCCTTTTAACAGACCTCCGTCTCCGCTTGACTCAACAAGTGGAACGGAGAAATTTGTCTGGTCAGTCTAACCAAACATTATGGTTCGTTTATAAATTAAAAATTCTGTTCTAGAGCATCGTTGCATCGCGAACTCATTTCTACTTTCAGTATTTTGTATGTCCCTCGCCGATACAACAACCACGCTTCGCAATGTGCTGAGCCTGCTCGACTGCGTTTTTCAAGTGTGAGCAATAAAGTTGCTGTAGGAGCACTGGATGAGCAATTGCGAAATAACGCACATGTGTAAAGCAAAAAATTTCGCATTTATTTACATTTATTTGTGCGCGCTTGTTGCTCGAACCATCTGCAAAAAGTTCAAACTAAGGTACTGAGCGATGCTGTAGCTCCTGCGAGAAAGGAAGATGCAGCGCGTAGGCACTGTAGGAAGCTTACTTTCGTTATGATCGCACGCTATTTGTTGCCTTGGAAACGTTTTCTGTTTGCTGCCCTGGAAAAGGCTACGAAATGATTTACTCTCTGTAAATAATTTCGAGACAGAACATTAAGATAAAATGCATAAAAATTTAGGAGATAATAAGTCTTGTGTTCAGGACATATTCAATATGAAACAATTTGAAATGCTTAGATTCTCTGTACTTGCGAGTTGCAGCACGCCGGAATAACACTTGAGACTTTATTTTATATTGTACACGTACTCCGCCCTGCTAAGCTTCCTTTCCGAAGCGTGGATGGGCGGAAGAAGCTTTCCAGGTCCTTGATTTTTAGGAAACCGTGATGATGATGATATGTGGTTTTTTTGTGGCGCAAGGGCCAGGTTTGGCCAAAGAGCGCCATGACAAGTGGTAATGTTGACGATGTAATATGGAAGATGTGACTTGGCTGTAAAGTGGCCTAAAATATTCGCTGTAAAGTGCGTAAAATGAACTTGTTATAAAATTATGGCGATGACAAATGGCGAATGCTATGAACATTAAAATCCATCGTAGAAGAATGATGCAAAGTAGAAAAATATAGGATGTTAAAATTACTTGGAGCACTGCTGCCTCGCCAGGGCCCTTGAAACACAAGAGCCTAGAGGCATGTGCGATACGAAAAAGCTATCGCAGCGGCATCCTCTGAAGAGAGGACCCGCTACGAACATGTGGGGCTAAAAACATGCAAGAAAACATCTTTCAGAAAACTTAGGACTGTGTTGGTGTCAAATAAAGGTTCTGGGCCGAGTAACATGACAGGATGAAGGGGAATATGCTGCCGGTATGCTAACGGAAAATGTTTCTTTCTTTCATATTCGGCTTTCCGACACTCCAGGAGGTCGTGGAGGACGGTCAGCCTCTCCCCGCATCTACCGCAGGTTGGAAGATCATTTTCAGTGAGTAAATAGTTATGCGTGCCAAATGTGTGTCCTATTCTGAGACGACAGAATAGGACATCTGTTCGGCGTGATTTTGTTACGGAAGGCCAGAATCCTAACTGTGGCTTTATCACGTGGAGCTTATTATTTGTTTCCGCGTCCCACAGGCGTTGCCAGTGGTTGCGTAGTTTCCTCCGTAGAAAGGGCTTCAGATCTGTGACAGGAACTGCAGTGGTGGGATTAGCAGAATGCCATGCAACTGACGTGGCCATCTGGTCCGCCAGAACATTACCTTCGATGGCCCTATGACCTGGCACCCAGCATATAATCACATGCTGGTTAGATACATATGCTTTGCATAAGACGGAATAAAGTTCGATTATGACAGGATTTTTGTGCTTACAGAACGATATCAAAGCCTTCACAACACTTAGGGAGTCAGTATATATGACTGATTTTTTGAGTTTTGATTTCCTAATATGCTTCACGGTCGACAATATTGCGTAGGCCTCAGCCGTGAAGATACTAGTTTCCGGATGCAGTACGTCGGATTCCGAGTAGGATGGACCGACGGCTGCATAGGACACCCCGTCGTGTGACTTCGATGCGTCTGTATAGAACTCCGTGCAGGAGTGTTTGTGTTGGAGTTCCCGAAAGTGCATTTGGATTTCAATATCTGAAGCGTGCTTTGTAACTTGAACGAAAGATGTGTCGCATTGTATCAGCTGCCACTCCCAAGGAGGTAGCAGCTTGGCTGGATGCATTAGGCGAAGCTCGAGGAGTGGAACATGCATTTCTTCACTAAGCTCCCTCACACGCAGCGAGAAAGGCTGTCTTACGGAGGGACGATTGCGAAAGAGTGTAGCGTATGTCATCTCGTTAACGGTATTATAACACGGATGTTGAGGATTAGAGTGGACTTTCAAAAAATATGTTTGGCTGATGTATGTTCTCTGGATATGAAGTGACCACTCATTCGATTCTGCATATAAACTTTGTATGGGACTCGTTCTGAAAGCGCCAGTGGCCAGACGGATTCCTAGATGGTGGACCGGATCTAGCATCTTTAGCGCGCTCGGGGCTGCAGAGTGATAGATCACGGCACCATAGTCTAGTCGTGATCGAATTAGGCTCTTATAGATATTCATTAGACACTTCCTGTCACTACCCCACGTAGTCTGGGATAGAAGTTTCATTAGATTCATTGTTTTCAGACATTTTTGTTTGAGGTGTTTAATGTGGGGGACGAAAGTGAGTCTATAGTCAAGTATGACACCTAGAAATTTGTGTTCCTTGTTTACAGGTATTTGCTGTCCAAACAGTTCTAAGCAATGATCCAGGACCAGGCCTCTCTTTCTTGTAAACAGAACACAAGAACTCTTGTGAGGATTGATTTTAAATCCATTCTTCTCTGCCCACTGTGACACCTTGTTCAAACCATGTTGTACCTGTCTCTCGCAGACTGTGAGGTTGCAGGATTTAAAACCTATTTGTATGTCGTCTACGTAGACGGAATAGAAAATAGCTGGTGGTAAGGATGCACGAAGCGTGTTCATCTTTACGACAAAGAGCATGCAGCTGAGTACGCCACCCTGGGGTACCCCAGTTTCCTGTATAAATGTACGCGACAGTGCAGGACCTATTTTCACTCGAAATGTACGGTTAGGTAGCTCTCTATAATATTTAACACATTCCCGCGGATACCTAGCGCGGAAAGATCGCGCAGGATTCCGTACCGCCAGGCTGTGTCGTACGCTTTTTCCATATCCAGAAATACAGATAAGAAAGATTGCTTGTGCACGAAGGCATCGCGAATGCTCGCTTCGATCCGCACAAGATGGTCGATTGTAGATCGCCCTTCACGAAAACCACGTTGAAATGGGTCAAGCATTTTACTGGACTCGAGGAGATGCACGAGACGGCGATTGATCATTTTTTTCAAATACCTTACAAAGGCAACTTGTCAGGGCTATCGGGCGGTAACTTGCCACTGAGGAAGGATCTTTGCCTTGTTTCAAAACCGGGATCACAATGGCTTCTTTCCATGCAGTCGGGAGGTATCCCGCAGCCCAAATCGTGTTGAAAATTGTGACTAGTGTAACTCTGGTGTCTTTATGTAAGTTTTTGATCATTTCATACATGATTCTGTCAGATGCCGGTGCAGAGCTCTTGCATGCGCTCAAGGCAGCTCTGAACTCGGCAATGCTAAAAGGACAGTTGTATGGTTCATTCTGTTGACATTTTCTCATGAGTGGCTTCCATTCTTCTATTTGTTTATATTTCAGAAAGGATTGCGAGTAATGGTTGGCACTTGACACGCTCTCAAAGTGCTCCCCAAGTGAGTCCGCCTGATCTTGTAGGGTATCGCCTTCTGTGTTTACCAAAGGGAGTGCATGTGCTTGTCGCCCTCTTATCCTATTGACCCTGTTCCAGGCTTTCGCCTCATCTCTGAACGAGTTAATACTTGATAGAAACTTGTGCCAACTTTCTCGTCTGGCCTGTCGGCGGGTTCGCCTGCCTTCGGATTTTACTTTTTTAAAGTTGACTAGATTCTCTGCGGTGGGAGAAGCGCGTAGCAACCCCCACGCCGTGTTCTGTTTTTTACGAGCGATCCTACAATCGTCGTTCCACCATGGGACACGCCGTTTGCAGGCCAAGCCTTTTACTTCTGATATGCATTTATATGCGACATCTATTATGAATGCTGTAAAAAACTCGGCTGCAGCGTCAATTCTTAACGAAGACAGGTCAGCCCATGAGATACTAGTTAGAGATCGAAATTTCTCCCAATCAGCTGTCTCAATCTTCCACATAGGAGCATATGGTGGATATTCGTATTCTTTATATGATCTTAGCAGTATAGGGAAGTGGTCGCTACCGTAAGGGTTGTCGGTAACTTCCCATTCAAGTTCAGGCAGTACAGACGGGGAGACTATACTAAGATCTATTGACGAAAAGGATCGGTTTGCAAGAGAGTAATATGTGGGCTCTTTCTTATTGAGAAGGCACGCTCCAGAAGAGAAAAGGAACTGTTCAACAAGGCGACCTCGCGCATCTATACGAGAGTCGCCCCACAGGGAGCTGTGCGCATTGAAATCGCCAAGAACAGCATAAGGTTCTGGCAATTGATCGATCAAGGAGTGAAATTCATGTTTGTTCAGTTAGTAATGCGGGGGTATGTAAAGGGAGCAAATGGTGATGAGTTTGTTTAGTAGGACAACTCGAACCGCCACTGCTTCAAGGGGCGTTTGTAGCTGTAAAGGTTGACATGCAATACTTCTATGAGTAAGAATCGCAACACCACCTGATGATGCGACGGCATCATCGCGATCTTTGCGAAACGTAAGATACGTACGGAGAAAGTTTGTGTGTTTAGATTTTAAGTGTGTTTCCTGTAAACACAGCACTTTTGGATTATGTTTGTGGATGAGTTCTTGCAAATCATCAAGTTTTCTAAGGAGACCTCTGATGTTCCATTGGATGATTTGTGTATCCATGTTTAAGGTGAATTGGATGATATGTGGTGTTTAATGGCGCAAGGGCCACGTTTGGCCAAAGAGCGCCATGACAAGTGGTGATGTTGACGATGTATTATGGAGATGTGACTTGGCTGTAAAGTGGCCTAAAAATTGTCGCTCTAAAGTGCGTAAAATCTACGTGCTATAAAATTATGGCGATGACTAATGACGAATACTATGAACACTAGAATGTATTGGGAAAAATGATGCAATGTACAAAATATGTGAGATGCTAAAATTTTCTAAGGGCACCACTGCCTCGTCAAAACCCTTGAACCCAAGGGACGAGAGGCATGTGCTATTCGAAACAAATATCACAGCGCTATCCTCTATAGAGAGGAGGCGCTACGAACGTATGGGCTAGTTACATGTAATACAACATCTTTCAGAAAACCTAGGACAGTGCTGGTGTCAAAGAGCGGTTCTGCACCGAGTAACATAACAGGATGAAGGGGGATGTGCTGCCGGTATGCTAGGGGAAAATGCTTCTTTCTTTCATATTCGGCTTCCCGACACTCCAGCAGGACGTGGAGGACGGTCAGCCTCTCCCCGCATCTACCGCAGGTTGGAGGCTCGTTTCCAGTGAGTAAAAAGTTGTGCGTGCCAAATGTGTGTCCTATTCTTAGGCGACAGAATAGGACATCTGTCCGGCGTGACTTTGTTACAGGAGGCCAGAAACCTAATTTTGGCTTTATTACATGCAACTTATTATTTGTTTCCAGGTCCCAGAATCGTTGCCAGTAGTTTCGCAGTTTCCTTCTTAAGAAGGGTTTCAGGTCTGTGACAGGGACCGCAGCAGTAGAATTAACAGTGTGTGATGCAATTGATGTGGCCATCTGGTCCGCTAGAACATTACCCTGGATGCCCCTATGGCCAGGCACCCAGCATATAATCACATGCTGGTTTGATACATATGCTTTATATAAGATGGAATAGAGTTCAATTAATATAGGATTTTTGTGCTTACAGAACGACATCAAAGACTTCACAACACTAAGGGAGTCCGTATATATAACTGATTTTTCGAGTTTTGATTTCCTTATATGCTTCACGGTCGACAATATTGCGCAGGCCTCAGCCGTGAAGATACTAGTTTCCGGATGCAGTAAATCGGATTCCGAGAAGGATGGACCGACGGCTGCATATGACACCCCCTCGCGTGACTTCGATGCATCTGTGTAGAACTCATCATCATCATGTTTAAGGTGAATTGGTGCTGTGTTTACGGAGACGGAGTGGATGCCTTATATTACAGAGCCCTTTCGAGGCCCTGTAATAGGTGTTTTGTTCTTTCTGAAGCGTTCGAGCGATTCTCGACGCTCCTTAGGCGTTTGCTGCGCCTTGGGGACAGGTGTAGTGTCCATTGCCTCGTGTGAGGCGCCGGACAAGCGCTCTTGCGAGCGAGAGGTTTTCAGAGGGAGTCCCGCCTTGGAGGGCAAGACCCCTGTGCCCACCAGCCCGGAGGTCGATGAGGCTCCCTGAGGGATTGGGCTGCGCTGGCCATTGCCAGCGCTGGAAGGGGCCTCAGAGGTTGGGGCAGCCTCGGCTGCACCCACCTTTGAGGTGGATGGTCCCTTCTCCTCGGTTGACGGAGCAGCGCTAGCTGCAACCGCCGCGGGGGCAGATGGCGTAACTGCCGACTCACTGCCTGTGGGTCGGACAGCCGCCGGAGGCCGTTGTGACGCTGCCCCCTTGCGCGCCACATCGGCAAAGCTGCTCTTAGACAGGTATGACACCCGCCTACGTGCCTCCTTGAAAGATATATTTTCTTTGACTTTGATTGTCACAATCTCTTTTTCTCTTTTCCAGGACGAACAAGCGCGCGAGTATGCGGCGTGCTCGCCATCACAGTTGACACAATGTGGAGTCTTCTGGCATGTTTCGGAGGAATGTTCAGTGTCCCTACACTTGGCACATGTCAGCCGGCCTCGACAGTTCTGTGAACTGTGGCCGCACCTTTGGCACTTAAAGCATCTGAGAGGATTGGGCACGTATGGCCTAACACGAAGTTTGATATAACCGGCCTCGATGGACTCGGGGAGGACACTTGAACCGAACGTGAGTATCAGGTGTTTCGTGTTGATCTCTTTACCGTCTCGCCTGATCTTAATTCGCTTAACATTTATTACATTCTGTTCACTGAAGCCCTCCAAGAGTTCAGCTTCAGTGAGCTCTAGCATGTCATCGTCCGAGACAACGCCGCGGGTGGTGTTCATGGTACGGTGCGGAGTTACTGTTATTTGGGTTTCGCCAAATGAGACGAGTTTCGGCAGTTTCTCGTACTGCTTCTTATCGTGGAGCTCCAAGAGAAGATCACCACTTGTCATTCTCGACGCCTTATATCCTGTTCCAAAAACTTCAAATGAAAGAGAAGGGTCCCCGCAGGGGCGTCTGCGCAAGCAGGCGTTTGGTGTGTTGCGACACCACGGACCCGAGCACACGAGGGTTGGACCCTCCCGCGTGTAGCCGTGCGCGGCTTAGCCGTGTCTGGGGAAAAGGGGATCCTGGGGGTTGAGCTGAGGCTGGGTGTTTGGACCTTTAAGGCCCCCCGGCGGAGGCAACACACCCCTTTGGCCTCTGCTTCACATAGACGGCACCCCCGGACTGACCCACCCGGGGGAAATCGGTAGTTGCCTTTTCCTGTCTCTCTCTCCCTACAACCTTCGTCTTTTCCTTACTTTCCACCTTTCATGTCTCCTTCTCATTTCTTTATTACTTCCGACCTTCCTGGCAGCAAGGGTTAACCTTGTGTGAGTAGCCAACCTTGGTTATATCATATTGGGTTATAGCGGCAACGTACAGCTGGCGTTAGCAGGCCCTGTTTTTCAGACCCTGCAGCGTCCCCTTGTTGGACTCCATGGTGGGTGGCTGGCGTTGCTGCCGAAAACTACACGTCCACACATGGCTACTTCCTTCCCTCCATTACTTGATCGCCCTCAGAAAAGAGGGCGCACCGATGAAGTCTTTCAATTTTTTGGCCGCCAAAAAGAATCGTTCCCCCGTTTCCATGTTATCCATTCCGCAAAATCAGATAAACCAGTAAGAACTATCTCACCCTTCCTTGTTTCTAAGTCATTGACTGAAGCCTTTGGTCCTGGATATAAGGCGTCGAGGATGGCAAGCGGTGATCTCCTCTTGGAGCTCCGCGATCAAAAACAATATGACAAATTGTCAACATTAGTGTCATTTGGGGAAACCCAAATAATTATAACCCCGCACCGCACGATGAACACCACCCGTGGTGTTGTCTCTGATGATGACCTGATGGAGCTCACTGAGGCTGAACTCTTGGAGGGCTTCAGTGACCAGAATGTTGTAAACGTTAAACGAATTAAGATGAGGCGAGATGGAAAAGAGATCAAGACGAAGCACCTGATACTCACTTTCGGCTCAAGTGTCCTTCCCGAGTCCATCGAGGCTGGTTATATCAAACTTCGTGTTCGGCCATACGTTCCCAATCCTCTCAGATGTTTTAAGTGCCAACGTTTCGGCCACAGTTCACAGAACTGTCGAGGCCGGCTGACTTGTGCCAAGTGCAGTGACAAAGAACATTCCTCTGAAACGTGCCAGAACACTCCGCATTGTGTTAATTGTGATGGTGAGCACGCCGCGTACTCGCGGTCGTGCCCTTCCTGGAAAAAAGAAAAGGAAATCGTTACAATCAAGGTCAAGGAAAACATAACTTTCAGAGAGGCACGGAGGCGGGTATCATACCTGCCCAAGAAAACCTTTGCCGATGTGGCGCGTCAGGGGGCAGCGTCACAACGGCCTCCGGCGACTGTCCGACCCACACGCAGTGAGTCGGCAGTTACGCCATCTGCCCCCACGGTGGTTGCAGCTAGCGCTGCTCCGCCAACCGAGGAAAAGGGGCCATCGACCCCGAAGGTGGGCGCAGCCGAGGCTGCCTCAACCTCCCAGGTCCCTTCCAGTGCTGGCAATGGCCGGCGCAACCAAATCCCCCAGGGAACCCCACCGACCTGCGGGCTGGTGGGCGCAGGGGTCCTGCCCTCCAAGGCGGGCCCTTCCCTGGTGACTTCTCGCTCGCAAGAGCACGTGTCCGGCGCCTCACAAGAGGCAATGGACACCACAACTATCCCCAAGGCGCCCCAGGCGCCTAAGGAGCGGCGAGGTTCCCTCGAACGCTTCAAAAAGAGCAAAACCCCGGTTACAGGGCCTCGAAAGGGCTCTGTAATCTAAGACATCCCTTCCGTTTCCGTAAACACAGCACCAATTAAATTTAAAATATGGATACACAAATCATTCAGTGGAATGTCAGAGGTCTACTTAGGAATCTAGATGATGTTCAAGAACTTATCCATAAACACAATCCAAAAGTGCTGTGTTTACAGGAAACACACTTAAAATCCAAAAACACAAACTTTCTCCGTACCTATGTTACGTTTCGCAAAGATCGCGATGATGCCGTCGCATCATCGGGTGGTGTGGCGATTCTCACTCATAAAAGTATAGCATGTCAATCTTTACAGCTACGTACGCCCCTTGAGGCAGTGGCGGTGCGAGCTGTTCTGCTAAACAAACTCATCACTATTTGCTCGCTTTATATACCCCCACATTACACATTAACTAAACATGAATTTCAGTCCTTTATAGATGAATTGCCAGAACCTTATCTGGTTCTAGGCGACTTCAATGCACACAACTACCTTTGGGGCGACCCTCGTATAGATGCGCGAGGACGTCTTGTTGAACAGTTCCTTTTCTCTTCTGGTGCTTGTCTACTGAATAAGAAGGAAGCGACATACTATTCTCTTGCAAACAGAACATTTTCTTCAATAGATCTTAGCCTAGTCTCCCCGTCACTACTGTCTGAACTCGAATGGCAAGTTAACAACAATCCTTACGGAAGCGACCACTTCCCAATACTGCTTAGAACACCTGAAGAAAAGGAATATCCACCACAGGCTCCTAGGTGGAAAGTTGACACTGCCGACTGGGAAAAATTTCGAACTCTATCTTGTATTTCGTGGGATGACATGTCCTCGCTAGAAATTGACGCTGCTGTCGAATATTTTACAGCCTTCATAATAGATGCCGCATCTAAATGTATATCACAAGTAAATGGTCTGTCCTGCAAACGGCGTGTCCCGTGGTGGAACGACGATTGTAGGATCGCACATAAAAATCAGAACAAAGCGTGGGGGTTGCTACGCGCCTCCCCCACTGCAGAGAATCTTATTAACTTTAAAAAAGTAAAATCACAAGGCAGGCGAACCCGCCGGCAGGCCAGAAGAGAAAGCTGGCAAAAGTTTTTATCAAGTATTAACTCGTTTAGGGATGAGGCCAAAGCCTGGAACAGAGTAAATAGGATTAGAGGGCGGCAAACACATTCACTCCCCCTGGTAAACCCACAAGGCGATACCCTGCTTGAACAAGCAGACTCACTTGGGGAGCACTTCGAGAGTGTATCAAGCTCCAACCATTATTCGCAAACATTCCTGAAATATAAAGAAATAGAAGAATGCAAGCCACTCATCAATAAATGCCGACAGAATGAACCCTATAATTGCCCATTTAGTGCTGCCGAGTTGAAAGCGGCCTTGAGCGCATGTAAGAGTTCCGCACCAGGATCTGATAGAATCTTATATGAAATGCTCAAAAACGTACACAATGACACGCAACTTACACTACTTACACTTTTCAACACCATCTGGGATGCAGGGTACCTTCCAACCGCGTGGAAAGAAGCCATTGTAGTCCCTGTTTTGAAACAAGGCAAAGACCCTTCCTCGGTGGCAAGTTACCGCCCGATAGCCCTCACAAGCTGCATTTGTAAGGTGTTCGAAAAAATGATAAATCGGCGACTTATTCATTTCCTTGAAGAGAGCAAAATGCTTGATCCTTATCAGTGCGGCTTCCGAGAAGGGCGCTCCACAACCGATCATCTCGTGCGTGTTGAAGGGAATATCCGGGACGCATTTATACATAAACAGTTCTTCCTATCGATATTTCTCGATATGGAAAAGGCGTATGACACAACGTGGCGTTACGGAATCTTAAGAGACCTGTCAGAAATGGGCATCCACGGTAATATGTTTAATATAATAAAAAGCTATCTTTCAAATCGTATTTTCCGGGTAAAAGTCGGCAATGCACTCTCACGTCCTTTTACGCAAGAAACGGGTGTACCCCAAGGAGGCGTGCTCAGCTGCACGCTCTTTATCGTGAAGATGAACACGCTTCGTGCTTCACTACCACCCGTCGTCTTTTACTCTGTCTATGTGGACGACATTCAAATAGGTTTCAAATCTTGTAACCTCGCAGTCTGCGAGAGACAGGTACAGCATGGCCTGAACAAAGTGTCAACGTGGGCAGACAGGAATGGATTTAGGATCAATCCTAACAAAAGCTCTTGTGTTCTTTTTACAAGAAAGAGAGGACTTATCCCAGATCCTTGCATAGAACTGCGTGGACAGCAGATACCTGTAAACAAAGAACACAAATTTCTGGGTGTCATACTTGACTACAAACTCACTTTCGTCCCCCACATTAAATATCTTAAACAAAAATGTCTGAAAACAATGAATCTAATGAAACTTCTATCCCAGACTACGTGGGGTAGTGACAGGAAGTGTCTAATGAATATCTATAAGAGCCTCATTCGATCACGACTAGACTATGGTGCCGTGATCTATCATTCTGCAGCCCCGAGCGCGCTAAAGATGCTAGATCCGGTCCACCATCTAGGAATCCGACTGGCCACAGGCGCTTTCAGAACGAGTCCCATACAAAGTTTATATGTAGAATCAAATGAGTGGTCACTTCATCTGCAGAGAACATACATTAGCCAAACATATTTTCTGAAAGTCCACTCAAATCCACAACATCCCTGTTTTAATACCATTAATGACATGACATATGCTACACTCTTTCGCAATCGTCCCTCCGTAAGACAGCCTTTCTCGCTGCGTGTGAGGGAGCTTAGTGATCAAATGCACGTCCCACTCCTCGAGCTCCCCCTAATGCATCCAGCCAAGCTGCTACCTCCTTGGGAGTGGCAGCTGATACAATGCGACACATCTTTCGTTCAAGTTACAAAGCACGCTTCAGATATCGAAATCCAAATGCATTTCCGGGAACTCCAGCACAAACACTCCTGCACGGAGTTCTACACAGACGCATCGAAGTCACATGACGGGGTGTCCTATGCAGCCGTCGGGCCATCCTTCTCGGAATCCGACGCACTGCATCCGGAAACTAGTATCTTCACGGCTGAGGCCTACGCAATACTGTCGACCGTGAAGCATATAAGGAAATCAAAACTCAAAAAATCAGTTATATATACGGACTCCCTAAGTGTTGTGAAGGCTTTGATATCGTTCTGCAAGCACAAAAATCCTGTAATAATTGAACTCTATTCCGTCTTATGTGAAGCATATTCATCTAACCAGTATGTGATTATATGCTGGGTGCCAGGTCATAGGGCCATCGAAGGTAATGTTCTGGCGGACCAGATGGCCACGTCAGTTGCATGGCATTCTGCTAATCCCACCGCTGCAGTTCCTGTCACGGATCTGAAGCCCTTCTTACGGAGGAAACTACGCAACCACTGGCAACGCCTATGGGACGCGGAAACAAATAATAAGCTCCACGTGATCAAGCCACAGTTAGGATTCTGGCCCTCTGTAACAAAATCACGCCGAACAGATGTCCTATTCTGTCGTCTGAGAATAGGACACACATTTGGCACGCATAACTATTTACTCACTGAAAATGATCCCCCAACCTGCGGTAGATGCGGGGAGAGGCTGACCGTCCTCCACGTCCTCCTGGAGTGTCGGGAAGCCGAATATGAAAGAAAGAAACATTTTCCCTTAGCCTACCGGCAGCGCATCCCCCTTCATCCTGTTATGTTACTCGGCCAAGAACCTTTGTTTGACACCAACGCAGTCCTAAATTTTCTGAAAGATGTTGTCTTGCATGTTTTTAGCCCTACATGTTCATAGCGGGTCCTCTCTTCAGAGGACGCCGCTGTGATAGCTCCTTGGTATAGCACATGCCTCTAGACCCTTGTTTTCAAGGGCTCTGGCGAGGCAGCAGTGCTCGAAGTAATTTTACCATCTTATACATTTTATATTTTGCATCATTCTTGTACGATGGATTTTAATGTTCATAGTATTCGTCATTAGTCATCGCCATAATTTTATAGTACGTAGATTTTACGCACTTTACTGCGACTATTTTAGGCCACTTTACAGCCAAGTCACATCTTCCATAATACATCCTTAACACTACCACCAGTCATGGCGCTCTTTGGCCAAACCTGGCCCTTGCGCCACAAAACAACATACATCATCATCAAAGAGAAGGGTCCATTGTGGCCTATGCACCTTCGCTAGCGGACAGCTCTCCTTGCACTACTCAGTTCGCGCCAAGGCTTCGATGGGGGCGCTGGTGACGGGTTTTTCCGCAGTGCCGCGTGGGCAGAGTCTGAGGTCTATATTGCCTGAAAATGGTGCGTGCAATACAGAAACTATAGAGCTATACGCACTTCACAGCTGTCATTCTGGAAGAGTATCTTTTTTAGATAGTCATCGCTATTTTTTTAATGTGTAGAGATTATTTTTTAATCATGTTTATGCTAAGTGGAAATTATTTTTCAATCATGTTTGTGCTAAGTGGAAATAAATGTGCCCCCCTCCCCCCGATATGTTGAACAAAAACAAGTCATCATGTCCGCTGATATACGGCAGATAGCGCAGAAAGGGTCCAAGCTCAACGGCACATGCCCCTGTGGGCTCGGGGACCTGTAACGCGCCCTTGATCTACCTTTGTCACGTGTGGGGCCCTAAGAGGTCCCAGACACAAGGGCAAGAGCAGATGTTTTTGAAAAAAAAATGTTTTGTACAACTTTTTCAAAAAGGATTCTTAAAAAATTCTCGGTGCTAGCCGCGCAAACGCGTTAGTGCCACTTCTCGCACGTTCGTCGTTGTCGTTATCTTCCACAGCTGGCTGTGTTGTGCAAAAAACTACCATCAGCAGAAATGACTCGAGCGTCGTCGTCTTTCACAGCTGGCTCCGTTGCCGCTGTCCGTTGCCGAAGTGTAAAATTTCACTTCTGTTGTTGTAATGGGGAGGCCGCGTTTACGGGGGTAGGCGCCATTGCTTAAGGGAGTATGAGCCATTCATTGTCTTACATGACGGACACATTTAATAAGAGAGGTGGCATGCGAATGTGTGTCCGTACCTATACCGCCACGACGACCACAGATTAGGACATTAAATATGTTCGTACCTTTGCTCCGTACTCTGGATCACCTATGTGTCGTTCGCTAAACAGCTTGGCTGGTCACCCACTTTCACGGAGTGGAATGGCACTGAATTGTTTTCCCTTTTTTTTTTTGACTGGCGCAGAATATTAAAAGCCATTGGACCTGCGACCATCTGACATGCCTTTCTTCATCCTCCTTCGTTATGTACCATAGTCTTATTAGGATGCGGTTGCGGCGTCAGTTTTTCTAGACATGCCATTCATAACTATGCGTAATAGTTAATCAATGTTAAACGTGACAGGTATTTCATAACCTATATATAAAGCTAGTCAAAATCAATACAAGGCAAGGAGATGTACATAATTTCCAAAAATAAAATTTTGTATTTTGCAGATTTTTTGCCTTCTAAACATTGTTATGAAATGCTAGCTATGGAAAGTCATTTTCCAATATTTTTACAACATGTGTTTTCAATGTGCCTTATTCAACACCTGTGTGTGCTGCATGTATTTTTCCTGTGTTAGCACTGTGCCCAGATTCCTAAAGTGCTGTTCACTTGCAAAGTGCTATGATGTTGTAATACTATTCCTTCGTGAATAATTTCATTTTGATGCAGAAGTGACACGGCTGCCATATGTGCACATGTCTGCGTGTCATACAAAGGCTCTCTTATACCTTCACATATTTTATTTAAGTATGTGAAGTAGGGGCTTTTAATGATGTATGCCTTTAATGCATTTGCAAAAGTACGCATTTAGCTCACAATACTGAATTGTTTCGGATTAGTAGGTTGTGGCGTGCTTTAATTTTAACTTAAAACCAGTCGTATTCAATAGATGTACATTTACTAGAAATCCTGAATGACACTGCTTCCAAAAAAGCATACCAGTACCAATGATCTGCAATAGCGTACTATTAACACATACATCAGTTAACCTTTTCTTTTACATGTGCAAATTGCATATATTCTCGGGCAAGCGAATAAGCCTTCATACGGGAGTTCTACGCATAGTCTAACCACTAACTTGTCAAAACTTCCCCCAAGAAGAATACGGAGGGAACATTAGCTTGGCTTCAGGAGCGCTTGCGGAGTGCTAGGTCTATTGCTCAGCTTGTACAAACCGGATTGTAGACAAACTTTTGGCTTGAGCAAGCCCAACTGTAGACGTCTTCTAGAAGGGTCGAATCGCCGCATACTCTTATTGCTCCATCCCGCTTCAAAACAGGCACCACCGCAGGGGCGTACTCGCTGCTCGTTACCGGTAGCAGAGCTTAAATCTTTAGGGAAAATGGAGTGCTTCGAGCTTGGAAAAATTTTGATGTCTTCCCATCTTTGAAAACAAGTGTTGCCTTCTCATCTCGGATGGTGCCTAACTCGTTCTTGAAGAGGCCCTTGTGGCGGCCAAGCAAGGGCTTTAGCTCGGGCACTCGTTCAACGCTGAGTGATGGCGCACAATGTAGCTGTTGCAGGCCGCAAACTTGCTTCCCATCAATGTGCACTTGCTGAAGCCAGTTGCACCCGAACAAAGCTGGACCATCCTGAGGAAGCACCTACAGCGGGAATCGCTGGCCCTGGTCGTTGTGCTCAACTCTAGGAAATACCACATAGCTTCACAGGTTCGCTCGCACAGGTCCTGAGCGTCCACTCAGTTTCCTTCAGAGGTGCTGTCGAAAAATGTGAGCGGAACTGACCCAGTGACATTACCTAAACGGCGGCGCCCGTATCAAGCTCCAGTTGCACAGGAATACCCTCGATGGTTAAGCCGAGCTTGACGGGGTCTCCTGTTTCTACCTCTTTAGTTGCAACACTCTGCAGGGGTGATTCTGATGGTGGTAACACCTAAACGTTCTGTACTGTCACTTCCGCTTCGGCTGCAATTTTCTTTGCCGCCTTAGGCAGGCTTTCTGAATGCGCCATTTGTTTTTGCAACAAAAAAAAGACGTCGCACTGACGTGCAGACACGCATTGGCAGTGTGAGCATAGTTCCTCAATTCGTGGTTTTTCTCGTAGGCAACTTCTACAGCCCGAACTCTCTTTGAGGCTTCGAATGAACAGCTGCAGCGTTAGCCAGTGCAGCTTCTAGTGTTGAACGGTCAATGGCTCGCCGAAACGTTAGATTCTTGTCTTCCAAAAACAAGTGCCTTGTCGACTCTGAGCAAACCACTCACAAATCTGTCGTGAAGTGACTCGTCAGAAAACGCACCAAACTCTCATCTCTGCGCCAATGCCTATAGTTCCGCCACGTGCTGTGGTATCGTTTTGTGCTCCTTCTGCCCTCGGCGATGAAGCTTCATTCGCTCGCCTATGACGGACCGTTCAAGGGCCAAAATGTTTACGAAGCAGTTCGTACAAGCTTTATAGTGACTTCGAGGACGGCTAATTTTGAGCGGGAAGCGACTTGTGGAGCGAATACGTCTGTGGACCCAATATGCTGATGAACGCATCTACCTTCCTCTCCTCCGGAACATCATTGGCGCGAAGGTACGCCTGCACACGCACTTCGTAGCTAGTCCAGTCACTCGTATAATTTTCGAAACGTTCTACTTGCCCTAGCTGCAGACTCGTGGTCGCCTACGCCATACTGTCCAACGTGGCTGCTTCTCTACTCTCCGAGCGCAATCCATCAGAAGGTGAATTCCATTGCTGTCAGGCAGATGGCTGTTCCTTGCTGGCAGCATCCTATCCTCGTCGCCAGTCTACGTCATGTCTGACGGAAGGGCAGCGCAACGGTGGGGCGAAAGCAATCCATCAATTTTACAGCGGCGAGCGAACTGCCCGGTCCTATGTTACAGAAATGAAATTCCGCGCCACCTTAGCTGTCGGCGCTTTTTGAGTACAACCAAAGGGTGAATAAAGGGAAAATCAGACATCCATCCGTTCGTAACAATTGCTACAAAGGAAACGTTTGTTTCCTTTGTAGCAATTGCTACGAAAGGATGGATGTCTGATTTTCCCTTTATTCATTACTTCTCTCCACCTTGCGGGTTTCCGCAGAACTACTACGTCAAACTCTTGCCTTTGCTTCGTGTTGTCGACAAATTCGACTTCGCTTTGCCATCTGCTAGCCGCCTGGTTAGCTCAGATGGTAGAGCGGCTGCCCCGAAAAGGCGGTGGTCCCGGGTTCGAGTCCCGGACCAGAACGAATTTTTCTTCAACTATGAGGCTTTTCTTTCGAGAAACCCGTATGGGTTTCCTTTGTAGCAATTGTTACGAACGGATGGATGTCTGATTTTCCCTTTATCCATTACTTCGCTCCACCTTGCGGGTTTCCGCAGAACTACTACGTCAACCAAAGGGTGATAATGCTTGCGCCGTTGCCAAGGCGCATGCCTAGCTGTGACGCCTCATGGCCTAGGTGCGCGGCATATCGCAACCCTTCATCATCATCATCATCAGCCTGGTTACGCCCACTGCAGGGCAAAGGCCTCTCCCATACTTCTCCAACAACCCCGGTCATGTACTAATTGTGGCCATGCCGTCCCTGCAAACTTCTTAATCTCATCCGCCCACCTAACTTTCTGCCGCCTCCTGCTACGCTTCCCTTCCCTTGGAATCCAGTCCAAGGGAAGGGAAGCGTAGCAGGGGGCGCCACCCTTACCTATCGTTATCAACCTTATTGGACATGATCCGACCCTTATCAGACTTGATCCCACCCTTATCAACTGTTGTCAATGCTTATTAACATTACCAGATTTGATCGGATCATTATAAGCCCTTAGAGCTCTTTAGCACCTTATCCATCCGCGTAGAACCACTATCAACCGTGATGAGACCCATATATCCTCCCATCTCTCCTTATCATCCTTATGAAGTAATTCACTGCATATCGGTCTATGTTGCGCGACGCGAAGCGCATGAGCGCTCATAGATCGGTGGCATTACGGTCGTTGAAGGAACGCCCCAATGGAAGGCGCATCCCCTGAACACCGAAACGCAACGGGGATGTGGCGTGTTTGTATTTAAATTTTAACAAAACAGGAATTTTCCGAATGGCTACAATGCACCAACTCGGCTCTGCATGCAGTTCTGGAGATGGATTTTATTCCACCATCACCAAATATTTCACCGAAGCCTTCATAGAAACAACGATTTATACATTATTTTCTTCATAGTGATTCGTCATACGTGTCGGACAGGTTTCTTCGTTGGGTAGGCACAGAAATGCTTACGCATTGAATATCGCGAAAACTGGTGCCATTCTGCGAATTTGTTCTAAGCGGTTACACTTTGGGTACTTACCAGTTAAAATACGTAAATTTATCTGTCTTGTAAGATACTTCTTTCAAAATGCGTCATTACAAAAATTTTAATAAGTTCGTTATATATTTATATTTTCCTTGCAAATGATGTCAGCCTATTTCTATAATCAAACTCAAGAACTAAAATTTTGCTATCTGTGATAGGCGATTTTAAAAATGTTTTGCTTTTTTTGTAAGCGCAATGTTGCAAATCTTGCCCTGCGAAAAGCGTCATTGTCCTTAGGTTCTCCTATATTTATTAACTAGAGACAGCCGTCATTGAAACGCTTATGGCATATGTACTGTGCATGCGACACAGCCTCCCATATACGTGATTCTACAAAATTTCCACCCAAGCACACAATATGAAGCAGCATTATACGGGGAGATAATTTTTAAGTTCTATGGAATTTTTAAAAATCGTCTGTGGCATATAGCGTAATTTTTGCCTTTGAGCTGCCATGTGCAAAGAGGCGGACATTTTACTGTCACGAGAAACCGAAACACATCTTCAACTAATTCACAAAAATTCACTATATAACTTCATAATTGATTACTTACGGCACACATTGTAATTTTGGGATTGTAGCCAGTGCGTTTGCAAGACGTATACACTTGAAATTAAATTTCAGGATGTCACCACTTTCGGCGTATTATTCGAGATATTAGATTCTACATGGGCTTTGCAGTTACTTTTGAGCTTCAATGCATAGCTTTTTGTTAAAAACTAAGTGGAAGAACAGTGCATCTTTACGGTGAGTTTGATGGCGCACATTTGAATGTTGGTGCCATTCTGGAAATTCCTTCCAAGTGGATGCGCCTCGCTAACTGACCGGATAGAATTCGTAATTTGCAACATGTGGCGTAAATTGATTAAGTTAATTTGTAACTTTTTGTACATTACTTAGATATGTTTCGATTTCTCGTGCAAGTAATGTCGGCCGCTTTTAAAAATGCAGCTAAGGACCAGAATGAGGTCATTTGCAACAGTCTATGTTTAAAAATTTCGGAGAGCTTAGAAATGGTCGCCCCGTATGTGCATTCACTATAGGAGATGCTCTGGTTTGCAGCTACCCGAAGCCGAGAGCAGCGGCGTGAAATGTGCTGTTGAAATGTGCTGTTGTGCTGTGTTGACCGGTGGCTTCGAAGTGCTGCCCTAGCGGCACAACAGGCCTGTGCTCTAAATCGAGCACCACAGAAAAGAGAGAAATGAGGGTTCAAAATACCAGCGCCATCAGTCCACGAACCAACGGATCTGTTGCCCTCGGCGCCGTGCTCTGAAAATCCGTCTGCTACAGCCACGTGGCCCTATTAGTTAAAATTTTCGCAAGGTTATTATCAAACAGTACCTGTAAAAGCTTCAACAACATGTTTATAACATTATATAAGCAGAAGGTAGCGCCAAAATAGACACAATTACAAGGGAGGGAAAGAAGACTCGTGCGATTGTGTCTGTTTGTGCGCTTTCTGTTACAGGTATGACTCGCACATTACGCCACGATAATGTTAGAAGTTCATAATACTTGCCCTTAGCTGTTGTAGCTTGCGCAATTTTTCTGCATTATGCTCTGTGGCTTTAGCCAAACAGACAGCCTCATCTCCTTCCTCGTCGCCTCTGCAAGTCTTTTAAAAAAGCAGCAAATAAATGAACTCAACTTTGACTTTTAGATTGTTTTTTTTATTTCTTTTCGCACTCGCCTTGAAGCGTTTCCTAAGGTCCACCGCACTTGGCACGGTCGCTGTGATTGTCACTGTGTACACGCCAGGGTGAATCGGACATTCTGTGTCCATGGAATCCATCAAGTCATTAGATTCCCTGTTTCCAGACAGGTCACACATAGGATATTCACTGGAAGAAAACCACGATGCTTACTTGCGCTTTTTTACAAAATATGCAGGATAGATACACGCAGTTTACAACATTTCATCTGGTGCAAGAACGTGCACACTGCTCAGTTATATTTGAGAATGCACAAAAACGTACAGTGAACGCTAGGAAAACCAGCTTGAAAATGACAAGTGAAAGAGACTGCGAAGGCCCTTACTAGCAACTGCTGCTATACTAAAGCATTGATACACATTTGCTGATCCGACAAGACGCATAACAATTCAATAATGAAAGTCGTCACGTGGTAGGTACACAGTAAAAATTTTCGTGCCCTTAATGGTGCAAAAGATCAGTGTCATGGCTAACACTCCTGACAGACGGGCGAACTAAAGCTTTTTGAAGCAGACCCCTTTCACGCTCATGAATCCCTTACCATACGGAGTTTCGCCGCTGATACTAGGCACGATGCCTTCTCCTTTAGCTGTTTTCAGAGCAGCGTAGCAGAGCTACGGCGCTCCTTCTTTTAACTGGAACTGACAGAACATTTTCAAAAAGTAGTTTATCATGCTGAAATTGGGTTACTAGCTGCTAAGTATAAGATCGTTGGCCTCCCGAACGCCAAGTTGACGTCCGACCCGTGCCAACGCGTCTTCCATGCTCCGATTCTCAGCTCCGTCTGTCTGCCGATGTAGTCTCATCCAGTTCTGTAGGCTTCTCGAGCCACGCGTTATTTTCCGATTCGATGAGCGCTCTTTTGTGGCGCTTGTTTATTCGTAGGTGTTTGTCTTCTCTATTTTTCTTCACTGCACGAGCACACGTGCTTGCATATATTTAACGTGCTTCGCCGTCGTTTTCGATGCGTCGCCAAGAACTTCAACACAACCTTCATTGAAGGGCCGCAAAGGCCGACTGGCATATACCCAATCACTAAACTTTGGTAACGAAGAGGTTCATGAACACCAGCACGGACCGAGTGGCATATACCCAGTGGTCCACATCAAAGAGTTTTTTCGAACAATGGTACCTACCCAGTTCTGCATCTTACAGTGATCCATGTAGGCGTGAAAGAGATACGTTTTAGAGTGGTACGTGTGTACACATTGCCGAATACTCAGCGACCCAAGTTGGTTCCATGGCTGGTTTCGAACCCTTTTACCTCAGCACAGCAGCACGATGCGCCAGCCATTCGCACACAGACGGGTATGCCCAGTGACTCAGGTACACGGGAAAACGGATACAAACATAGATACAGATACAAACACAGAGACAGATAGATAGCCTCCTGGAAAGTGCGGGGGTACCCTAAGAATACTAACGCATTAACAGAAATGAACGTTCAAAAATATCATGCAAGCACTCATTTAGAGTTAAGGTGTTCGCCATGGGACAAACTAGCGCGTTTTAGGGGTAAAACGTTTTAAACGCGAAGCTTTTCTTTGCGAACCTCGCTGGGTTCTGTGACCGTGGGTGCTGCGATCTGGCTGCTCCTAAAAAGCTGCTCCTTTACCGAATGGGCCAACCAACCACAGCGCCGCTGGTTTCCTTGCAGAAACCAGCAGATGACACTCGCCTCCACGCAACCACATTGGCTCCGGTCGTGCGGGGGTAAGTAAAACAAAAGAACCAGAAAGCTCGCCATCGCGATTCCGGGGCTGCAGAGTAATGAGGAAGTAAGCGCTCCTTGCGGATAGAAAAGATTCAAATTGCGCTACGTAGGTATGCGTACGCTGCCTCTGAAACCATGGTGCGTTCAAGGCGACCGTCGTGCTCATTAGCAGTCAGTACCTCCGCTTAAGAAAAGGCTTGGTATAATTTGTCTGGCCCGCACTTGTGTGTGTGTTTGTGCGCGCATGTGTGGGTGTGTCTCTACTTGTGTTTTGACTCTTTCTGCATAGACACAAAGCTTCGCTGTATATAGATTCCAACTCGTTGGATCTGCTGCATTTTATTACAATGCGTAGTAACGATAATGAATCAACGTTCTACAGTCGGGTTTTACCTTAATGACAGCTAATCATTGTGAAATAAACGAATAAAAATGAGGAACTTGTATGGCTTTCCGTTCTTTTTCAATTCGTTAGCATTTTAGGGTACTTCACGCACTTACTAGGCTAGCTATCTTCGTATGTTTGTGTCTAAAGCCTGCTTCACATGCAAGCGATTGAGCGAATGGAGCGAACAGCGGCGCGGTGCTGCGAAGCTTTTCGCGAGGTTTCGTTTCACACGCATTCGCGCCGCGCGTTTTACGCCGCTGTGAATATCAATGTTGCTGGCAAAAAACGCGGGACTTTCAGCCAGTTTCAGTAGTTGCGACTACCAACATAAGCATTGTTTCGTCCCTACATCTCAAATATTTATTTTATAGATACATATCCTGCGTTCTAAGTATCTAAATCGTGCTTACTTTTCATCTTTTGTGTTTTGTTTGTAAAAAAAAAATGCGCATATGCGGCGCGCAAACTCTGACATAACAAACGCTAGCGTGTCAACCACGATCATGGTGTCAACGGAGATGGATTTATGTGCGCCACATGATGATTCTTACACGCATCTCCTTTTGCTCGCCTTTAAAAAAAAAGGCTTTGTTCAAACTCCGGGTTACAGCGCTGGTGGGTGAGACCTATCTGGGAAAATCGGAAGGGGGAATCCGAGTTCCACACCGCGGTGGGTTGTGTTTGCACGGAAACAGTACTTTACTCTGCAATATTTTTGTACAGATGCCGCTGCTCATGAACGCCGACACCGACTGTTTTCAGGATTATTATGAATTGTTGGCAGAAAAGCTTGAGGCGCTCCATGCCCTTGTTAAATGGCCCCTCACGAAGTCCTTCATTGTGCTGGAACCCATACCGCCACGCGCAAGACTTGTAATGACTATTAGGTACTAGGTAGTTCGCCGCCTTTCATTGATAAATCGCTGATCCGAGTACGCCAGATTTACTCCTGCGCTTTCTTCCAGGTAAATGACATCGGGGATACAAATTCAGGATGTCTCCCTGGCATTCAGAGAGGGAATCCCCACAGTTGATATTAGCAAGCAGCAAGTAAATAAACATCGTCCTATGCGCAGGCTTTCCCGCACCAGTCCTCCACTGGTCACGTGGCGAGGCGGGCCGTCATTGGTTCGGAAGCGGTGCTGCCGCTCTGCCGCCGCGGTGAAATTCCAACTTGCCCGAAACTCGCCGCTCTAGCCGCTAGTGCCTTCGCGGCGGCAGGAATCGCGAGCATTTTCGCTTGCATGTGAAACAGGCTTAGCAGTTCTCCCGCTCAGCTGGTCACTCGGCACTCCATGGTCAAATGGATAGCGTATCTGGTTGCTGTGTTGAGGGAACATGGTTCGAAACCAACCGTCAGACCAACTTGGGTCAGCAGTGTGCGACAATGTGTACACATGTGCCGCTCTTCAACGAACCTCTTTCACGTCGATATGGGTTACTGCAGATGCGGGACTGTGTAGGTACCGCTGTTTAATGAACCTCTATGACACCCACTTGGAGCACCGTGCATGTGCCAGTATGTGTGTGCCACTCTTCTATGAACATTGTTGACACCAACTTGGGCAACTAGGCATACGCCCCTGGGAATTTTCCACTCTACAATGACGAATACTTTGCTTTAAATTTATGCGACGCTGGGTGGAATCGAACCACGTCGCAAGGGTTCCTCAAGGACACCAACCCAAAACTTTAGCTGGCTGCTCCATAGTTGCACATGAGACGTGTTTCACGCCATCGCTTTAGGGAGCTGCGCCATGAATCCACTGGGTATGTGACGCTCTTCAATGTACATTTCGTCAACTTGGGTCACTGAGTATGTGAAGCTGGGTGTGCGGCAAACGGGGGAACAATTCTCAGCGTTTGCAGGCATCGGCGCGCCATGCCTCTAGTCTCAGAGGCTGCGCGGGGATTTCTCGGCAGCGGCACTAGTTGGCGCAGCGTGTCTAGAAAGATTAGGATTCCTCACCATACTCAGGGACAACTTTCTCTGGTTATGAAGGGAAAGTTGCGGAGGCAAAGCGCGCACAAGTGAGAGCGATTTGGATGAGTCCCGCGTTTTCATCCATGTTAGTTTAAGCTGGCGAAGAGAAGACGTGAACACCTTGTTAGCAACAGGTAAATAAGACAAAACACACCACTGAATGTAAAAGTTTACTTATTTTGCGGTTTTTCTCTTCCCCGTCTGGGCAAATGCGAAGCCGTCGCACCATGAAGCTGTGTCGATTCAGCGTCTGTTCCGTGCAACCAAAAGCACTGCCAAACGCTGGCGGTCTACTTGACGCAGTAACACATGTGCTTCTGCACATATGTTACCGCGTCAAGTAGACCGCCAGCGTTTGGCAGTGCTCCGCCCCCGTAGTTTTCCCTTCATAGCCACAGAAAGTTGTCCGCGAGTATAGCAGCGCCGCCGTTCAGGGTGGGGTCACCCTTTGACCCAGGCCACGCCACCTTCCAAAAGTGCATCGCTCTAAAAGAACGAGATAGAGCTTGCGGTGGCGCGCCGCTTGTTGCTTCAGTGAAAGCGCACTTATGCAAAACCATTACCGCTTCTGCCCCGCTACTAAGCGATCCGCTGTATATCCATAGCGATCCATCGACCACTCGTATATATGGAGACTTACGTTCACGAGACAGAACCACACGTTATCAAAATTAATCCAGAGCACCCCCCCCCCTCTATCTCACAGCCCTAGTATATAGCTTTGGGACGTTATATACACCCCATGAACAAATTACGCGAAGGATTCGACGCCAGAAGTTGCGTTCGGGTGCAGTGAAGCAACAAGCCATAACAGCACTGGCTACAGACATGCGTTGTTCTGTAGCTTGGTGCAGACAGCGCAACGGAAGCGTGACAAAAAACACAGTTTGGTCTGGGCAGTGAGACGACCTGTCTCACCTAAATGGGAACGTTTGGTGAACTTACACTAGTAGCAGCAATAATATAACGAACCGAATACGTACACCGCATTCTTACGATCGCACTTTGCGGGGCTAAAAGAGAAGACCACCGTGAATAGCTTTAGTTCTGAGCCTTCTGAAGTTCTCGTCTGCTTACCACGAACCGAAGTTTTTCTGGCAGGACCTATCGTAGGCGGAGGGCTTCAGCACGTCTATCGTCGCCGTTGGCTGGTCGCCGAGCTCGTCGTCGCTTGTTATTGTGAACGTCATAGTCATGTCCTGACCATAAATGGCGTTCGATACCCTCACTGCACTGAACCGAACCGGATAAGTGCCTGGAAAACCAGAACACGTGTGGAAGATAAAATGCGTGCAGGCGGAGTTCTTTTAAACAAACACTTCTTGCTTTCTTACACCCTGACAATGGCCGCGTTGGTGACTAATGGTTTCCCATTTACGGCAAAGCACCTGTCCCTACAACTGTACGGAGCTCGAGCTTAGTTGCCACAAATGGTTATCTGTTACGAGAATTCTCAATGCTTGGCTTTACTATTTTGGGCACGGACTACTAAAAAATTGCAAAGCTCGGCCAAGCGTTGCTTATCAACTTCGTTAGGATTCTGAACAGCTCATGACCAGTGTAAAATGATAAAAGGAATCCCTCTGTAAAAAGTTTATACCCATTTTCCGTGAAAACAAGTCAAGGAGGAACATTTGAAACGCTCGCAGACTAAACATATATCTTTAACTTCCATGTGAAGCAGGCGCCGGATATTTGAATAACTATATTCTTTAAAGAAATAATCCACCGAGGGAAAGGCCAAGTAATCATTATCTGCCGATTATTTAGTAACACATAAGGAACTATTAATAAAGGGAAAATGCAGACATTCACCCAAAAGTAGCTAAGTGCTACAAAGGAAACCCGTACCTGTATGGGTTCCCTTGTAGCACTTAGCTACTTTTGAGTGGATGTCTCCATTTTTCCTTTATTAATTACTTCTCTCCACCTTGCGGGTTTCCACAGAACTATTACGTCATAAGGAACTATACTAGCGGAGGGCATTTCGAGCCAGTGATTTCGTGGCCATACAAAGATCAGACAAGCAGGAAAATATTGAGGGCAATGTAGGAAGGGGAGATATACCAAAACAAAAGCCGCGGTATATCGCTGCGATATCATGTCGAACGTTTTGAAAAAATTTCGCACGTAACTGTACTTGTCGTAGGTCAGCGCAATAAACCCCGTAGAAATTCGTTGCCGTGAATCTCTGGGGCGAAATTAACCAACCCTTTGTTTCATATAAGGGCCGTTTGTTATTGGCCGCTAGATTTCGCTAACAGCATGTCCAACAGCGCGATTGGCTGTCAGGTACTCTTACGGACTGTTCTACCTTGAGAAAAGCTGTATGAATTCAAGTTGAGATTGGATAGGTGGTGTCGGAATATTATTTTTGAAACCAAATCCATTAGGGATCGAACAGTGGCAGAAACAAACTGAATCGAATAGCAAGCACATTCCGAATAGTTTTGTTACTGCCCGTGCCTGCTCCCTTTACTCATTTGAGTTTTGGAACGCCAGGTGCGCTACAAGATTTCCGACGACAGAGCCTTGCGGCCCATCTTGCGCCTCGCGGTGTCGGCTCTCAATTCCAACTCTGTAACATACAACGACATGGATGGTTTGCTTAATCACAATTCTCCGATTGCTTTGATATCTGGCAAAACTGTAATTCCTGCTCAAGTGATGACATTTTTAGGTATTTTTGTCAAGATTGTGACTTCGGGAATTTAAGGTTAATTCTAATTAGTTGTATTTTTTATTTTTATTACTTTTTTATGGGGGGGAGGGGGAGATAATCGACTTGTACGTGATCTGGGAAGCGGTTTGCGATAAGCATGTAGTACAGCGCGCTTTTGACTCTTAATATAACTAGCTCTGCGTGTGTGCGTTCCACTTGCTTTCCCGTGTCCGTATGCAGATTGTTAGAGCGCAGCTCCTAGGCGCCCGTTCGTGCAGCGTGCGTCGGCGTAACCGAGCGAACGAGCACAGCGAAGATGAAAGCGAATGCGGAACGCGGCGGGAGATGAAAGACGCGAACCGGGAAGCGGTGAAAAAGGGAGCAGCCGAACCACGCGACGCAAAGCTGAGGAGGGTACGGCGAAAGCATGCGAAGAAAAGCGTACTGGGGCGACGATAGCTACGAGATGACGCCACAGTAGCGCGCGTCGTCTGGAAGGTCTGTCGGCGGCGGCTGCAGTGAATAGCGCCCACGCGTCACCCACGCGCTGCCTCTCGCGATCTCCAGACTAGCGAGGCAGTCGCGCCACGCTTCGCTCCATTTGCAATGTGCCGCACGGGACAGATTGCCCGCGCCAGCCAATACATCGCGACCTGCAAACACACGTGTGGAGCTGCGCTCAAATTTCGCATTAGGGAGCGTCGCAATCGTCGGAGAATCTTTTTTTTTCTGTATTTATTGTGTATACAATCCGCACTTCCGAAAATAGGCTGCCTGTTATTTCCTTCAAGTTTTAACTAGAGGTCAGATTTCTTTTACCGAGGACAACGTGAGAACAGGCGTATATATTGTGCTTGCGTAACGCTTTCAAGCTGTAAATTTCTCAGTATACTGAAAATCCCGCAAGTACCCCACAAACCTTAAGGTTTGCCATAAATGAGCCATAACATTTCCCCCATTTTCATCAAAAATGGTAACGGTGCCACGTTCACATATACCACAACACTGCCGCATAACGGCTGCATTAACGCTTTCGAAAAGCTACGCAAAGGCGATCTGGCTGCACGTCTCACCCATAACCCATCGATATTTGTGGCGCAAAGGTTAACAATGGTAAAAACTGCACAGAGAGAGCGCCCATTCGGCGTCCTTTCACAAACATCGACAGCTATGCGCCAAAGTATCCCAACATTGTATTTTTCTAAACACCGGTAACCTATACTGCACTTCCACCAAATGTGAACTAGCTGACAGGTTTGTTCTCTGAGTACACCAGGGAAAACTACGCGCCTCGTATAACGCCTGAAAAATAGAGAGAATGCGGGTATTCATTAAATACCTGTAAAGCCCGTAATTCATCCAGGCATTAAACTTCATAGCGTGATCACCCCAACCATGCCCCCCCGCCCTGTTCCTACAGAGCAAACTGGGTGCCTCCTTTAGTTGACCCAAGACGCTGGGACGCAACACGCATAATCGCTGCGAGCATAACGCTTTCGAGCACTTACACAGGTACTTCACAACAAACGCCGTCATTTTGCACACACGTCGGTCATAACGTGTCCCGGATTTTTACCAAATTTAAACTCGGTGCTCTGTTTACTTCGCTCGGCATACCGGGCAAATAAGGAATACACTTCGTATAACGCCTTTTAAGCAGCATGAAATAAGTATTTATTAATTGTTCACAAAACCATTTATTTGGACAAAGAAAAACTACGCAAAAAGAACAAGACAGAGAACCACACGACACAGGCGCCTGTGCCCGACACCCGACACTGCGCCTGTGTCGTGTGGTTCTTTCTCTGTCTTGTTCTTTTTTGCGCAGTTTTTCTTTGTCCTCATAATGTCATACCAACTAGCTCCTCACCGTACGCTACTAGTCCATTTATTAACCTGAATGCTTTAAAGTTTCGTTGCACATCAGCAATATGTGTCCCCCTCCCCTGTGTCTTGTCTATGTAAAGTCTCTGCTACATTTGTTTCGCGCAGGACACCGAGGGAGCTTTCTGGCGTTTCTTATAAGGCCTCCAAACAAGTAGAAAACGAGTGTTCAGAAATTTTCACTTAGCGATTTTTATTCGTCCCCTAATAAAATTTCATTATCTTCCCGCACATCCCGCCGAGCATTTCACCCATTTTCTCCACATTTTATCTCGGTGCTTCCCTTATTTCTACGAGGACACCAGGGAAACACGCATCTAAGACGTTTTCGATTACTTCTAGTCGCACTAACATTCTCGCTGTGAAATGCAGGCATATCTGTATGGCGCAAAAGGAACGAAACACAAAGTGTACGACGCACACGAGCGTTGCGTTAAAATGCACATAGATTTTTACAATTTGCTTAGTTACATATGAATGTCGAGCTGACTTTAGGACGCCTCTGTTGGCGGGGAGACCATTTTAGTAGGAATATTTTACCGTAACGAACGCACTTCACGCGGTTCTGCTGTTAGCCCATTTCTTTGCATGGCTTTAGCTCTCGGCTCCCTCCCATGCATTCTAAACGGCAGTGACGATCAGGTGTAAGCTGTGCTCAAGAGTCAATGTACAGCAAAGCTAACGAACGTTTCAATCGTTGATTGGAGGACATGCTCCGCGGCCAGAAAACACAACCAAGGAGAATTGTTGCCTGGAAAGTTGGGGTTGATACCTGTGCAAGCCATTGTGGCGCCAACAAAGCAGACAGGAAGAACAGAAGACAGGGCACTATAGAGGCCGTCGTGTGCTGCATACTGTAGTTTGTGATTGTATTATTTGCACTACAATGGATTCATCAAAACTCAATCAAATATACTTACTGCCGTCAGCTCCAAAGCAACTCGACACAACCGGCGTCTGCCATGATCCCAATGCCGTCAGCGGCAGGAGCAATAAACAAAGAAGTGACCGCACTGCGCGGACCATCTTCGCTTCGCGACGGCTGCTCGTCTGGACGCAGCGGCAGCCAAATAGCTGCGGACGATAGGCGGCTTGCAATGAGCACCTTGCTCCGTGGAGAACTGTTATTAACGAGAAGCATTACACAGTCGCCCGCCGATGCGTCGTGTCTGTGTGTGTACTACACGACTGTTGCCGCGTTTTCTCTGCATGCCTGCTCGGAGAGTCGTGAGGCGACAAGGCCACCCGCGGTGAACAGCTGCGCATTCGGCGGGAAGGAAGCTCTCGACGTTTCTCTATGCCGTACTTTCGACGCAGCTTGTGCGGCGCCGACATACCGGGAGCGAATCTCGGACACGCAAGAAAAATAAAAAATAAAAACCTGCGGGTGCATTGTTTCCCTGGAGTGACGCGGGTCCTCGTTACGGATGAACTCGTTCTAGACAGCTTGATCCGTACACGTGTGTACAGTCGAGACGCAGGCAACACCTGCGCTTTTGCCACGTTTTAAGGCGTTTCTGTGTTGTATGTTTAGAAGATAAAGAAAAACCGCACATAGCGGTACAAGAAAGAAAGAGGGACAAAACATGCTACTTGTCATTGCTTTGACGCTTTTCTTTTCATGCATGGAGTGGCTTCCTTCTGCCCGTTCACACCGCTGCACGCAAATCTATGCTCTGCATATATATGTTATGGGAAATAATGTGCCCCTTGTAAATTGGTAAAGAAGGAATTGAAATAGCGATAAGGCAGGTAATGCGAGCATGCGAGCAAGCAATCACATTGCGATGTCGTTTAGGAGCAGTGGAATGTAATGGGTCACTGCCGGCTAACAAAAGTTCCAAGGCGCTGCGTATGCTAATCGCATATTCGTACAACCAGCGTTTTTTAAACTTACGTGAGCCAACAGTGGTGAATTGTATTCCACGGCGCCTAAACGAGCTTTTTCAGAATCGTCACATCGTAAATCAGCGCACAATTCTTACACGCCAGGACGTCGCAGGCCAAGCTGGAACTTATCCTCAAGGCGAAACCACCGCTGAGCTATAGTTCCAAACGTGCACACTGAGGCTACCCTCCCGTGCGATCCTCAGCACCACGTCCGTCGAGTCGCCATCGTAGAGCAGCATCCATTGCGTAAATTGTAGAGGGCAGAATACCCGCTGGGAAGCATGCACAAGGACCCAGACGGCGGTGTGCCGCACTACCGGCTGTAGTCGTGGCGTAACTGCCGTCAGTCCAGAGTTGCCCTACATGGTTGCGTCGTATTCGCGAACGCACATTTCTAGCATGGCCGAGAGGAACCGGTGTCGCTTCTGGACAGTTCCGCAGGGGCCTCTGCGTGAGCAAGCGTTTGGTGTGTTGGGACACCACTCACCCGAGCGCGTGAGGGTTGGACCCTCCCGCGCGTAGCCATGCACGCCTTAGCCGTTTCTGGGGAAAGGGGGATCCTGGGGTATAGCAAATGTCGGGTGTTCGGACCTTCAAGGCCCCCCAGCGGAGAGAGAGAGAGAGAGAGCAAGTACAGGAAAGGCAGGAAGGTCAGCCAGACGAACACCTGGTTTTCCATCCTACATTGGGGATTATGTGAAGGTGAATAGAAAGAGGAAAAGAGGGAGAAAGTGAGCACCGAGTGTTTAAGAGACCACTGAAAGCGGTCTCTCCAGCCGGTGCACTTCAAGTATTGTACTAGTGCACGAATCGCTTTTCGTGCCAGTGGCAGGTGTGGCCACGGTCCGAGTATCTTTGACTCGGAGAACGGCCTCGAGTCCAGTCTGTTTAAAGTTGTCTGCAGACAGAGGCGTTCTATGTTGTAACGAGGGCCGGTACATAATAGGTGCGCGATAGTTTTCTCGCACCTACAGGAGTCGCACATAAGGTTCTTGTCCATTCCCATAAGATAGGAGTAAGCGTTTGTGTTATTTACTAAGAGTTAGAGTTATTTACTAAGGTAATCGCAAATAGAATCAGGAACACCTTAGATTTCTGTCAAGCAAAGGACCAGGCAGGATTCAGTAAAGGCTACTCAACAATAGATCATATTCACACTATCAGTCAGGTGATAGAGAAATGTGCGGAATATAACCAACCCTTATATATAGCTTTCATTGATTACAAGAAAGCGTTTGATTCTGTCAAAACGTCAGCAGTCATGGAGGCATTACGGAATCAGGGTGTAGACGAGCCGTATGTAAAAATACTGAAAGATATCTATAGCGGCTCCACAGCCAACGTAGTCCTCCAAAAAGAAAGCAACAAAATCCCAATAAAGAAAGGCGCCAGGCAGGGAGATACGATCTCTCCAATGCTATTCACAGCGTGTTTACAGGAGGTATTCAGAGACCTGGATTGGGAAGAATTGGGGATAAAAGTTAATGGCGAATACCTTAGAAACTTGCGATTCGCTGATGATATTGCCTTGCTTAGTAACTCAGGGTACCAATTGCAATGCATGCTCACTGACCTGGAGAGGCAAAGCAGAAGAGTGGGTCTAAAAATTAATCTGCAGAAAACTAAAGTAATGTTTAACAGTCTCGGAAGAGAACAGCAGTTTACAATAGGCAGCGAGGCACTGGAAGTCGTGAGGGAATACATCTACTTAGGGCAGGTAGTGACTGCGGATCCGGATCATGAGACAGAAATAATCAGAAGAATAAGAATGGGCTGGGGTACGCTTGGCAGGCATTCTCAGATCATGAACAGCAGGTTGCCATTATCCCTCAAGAGAAAAATATATAATAGCTGTGTCTTACCAGTACTCACCTACGGGGCAGAAACCTGGAGGCTTACAAAAAGGGTTCTACTCAAATTGAGGACGACGCAACGAGCTATGGAAAGAAGAATGATAGGTGTAACGTTAAGGGATAAGAAAAGAGCAGATTGGGTGAGGGAACAAACGCGAGTTAATGACATCTTAGTTGAAATCAAGAAAAAGAAATGGGCATGGGCAGGACATGTAATGAGGAGGGAAGATAACCGATGGTCATTAAGGGTTGCGGACTGGATTCCAAGGGAAGGGAAGCGTAGCAGGGGACGGCAGAAAGTTAGGTGGGCGGATGAGATTAAGAAGTTTGCAGGGACGGCATGGCCACAATTAGTACATGACCGGGGTTGTTGGAGAAATATGGGAGAGGCCTTTGCCCTGCAGTGGGCGTAACCAGGCTGATGATGATGATGATGATCATGATGACACTTACGAATTTGCATAACATTGGTGCGTGTTACAATTTACATTACATTAAGCCATAAATATCGCGCTCACACACGAAGTTAAAAACAATCTTTCAAAATAAACATTCATCACATGACTAGAGCAACCAACAGGTGCTAAGATCGAACCAAATTACAAAGAATAAGTAAACATTCAAAGTGCCCATGACATAAATAATGCACTGTTCATAAAACAACATATCATATCACATTCGTAATTCAACATATCACATCACAATTCATATCACATGAAATATGACTGTTTGATGCAGCATTTCAAGGTGAATTCACCTATCAAAATGAACACTCTGGAAGTGTAAAAATATAAAAATTTTCATCATCTGACTAGTAATGACCGCCAGGTGGTCAGATAGCAACAAAGTACACAAAATAATTGAGCTCTCATCCCTAGCAAAAATTCTAATAGAGATTTGTATTAGTCTAATACATTTTTTATTGGTCTTATTAGTGTTCTATTTGTCTTGTAGAAATTTCTATAGGTCTAATAGGTTCTGTATCAGTTTTGGTGCAGCACCTATTAGCATTTATATTAGTCTAATACATCCTTCTGTCAGTCTTATTATTCTTATTAGTGAACTAAATTCGTATTATCCTAATAGGTGTTCTATCAGTCTTATTAGGTTGTATTAGTCTTGTTGACATTTGTATTATCCTACTAGTGTTCTATAAGTTTCATTAGGTTGTATAGTCTTGTTGAAACTTTTATTAGCCTAATAAGTCTCATATTAGTTTTGATATGGCTCCTATTACAATTACAGAAATATGCTTGAGAACATTTTATACGAAATTTTTAATGAGGAGTTGAAGTAAATATTAAAATTATAGAATTTTAGTTATGAAAAGGTATGATTTTTTTGGTAACATATATTCGTGGCTGGGTGGATTTCAGGCATACATCACATTACTGACAAGCTAATTAGTAAAAATGAGAGCTATGTATAAACATCTTAATTTCCAGTCTTGGGTGGCATAATGTCATAACAAAATCAAAGCCAGTCAGGATTCAGGTGTGGTTATATGATAGACACTCTGTGTTTAGTTGCAGATTCAAAGATAGTAAAGAAAAATGAGTTGATGTTCCCATTATGTATAAAAAAGTTGTTTTATGGGGGGAGAAATCAAGTAAGACACCAATGAAGTTTGCCTCAAATTTGTAAGTAAACGTCAAAACTTCAGTGACCTATGCAATTATTCATCAAATAGGCATGTTGTACATACCTGCTAGCATCAAGTTCCCAATTACATGGTGCCTAACGTAACTATAAAGGCAATTAGCAGGTTCTTAGTAACCTTGAAACAAACCTATATGTTTGTAATTAACCGTAAGATATTCTGCTGCACTTGATTTTCTTTGAGATACCCAGTAGATGGCCTCAAGAAAGTATCCCAAAGATATGGAAGAAATAAAAGGCAAATTTTCGTGCTAATGCTATATATAATCTGTTCACCAACTACCACACTAAAGAATACTGCCTACCAAAACAGATAAATCACTGTTTGTACTAGCTTCGGTGATAAAACATTACAGGTAGGCTGCTACAGGAGGAGTGAAACTTGGGAGACATTTATGAGGATAGTTAGCAATCAGCACAATTTTGAGCCATCATGTATTGAGGTTTTTATATGACGCACAAGAATAAGCTTCAGGATGAAGTTGCTGAAAATGAAAAATTGCAATATATTCAGTGTCAAATTAGTTGTAGCGGTGTTAAAGAAAATGGTCCATCACCAAGAAAACTACTGCTCCAAATCTTTTATTTTCTTCATTCAAACAGCCACAATGAATTGAAAAAGGGAAAAACAAGCAAATTATGTGATCAACTGCTACTTCTTTTTCTTATTTATCAGAACAATGTATCTCTTCTATCTACCACATGATGTTGCTTTCTCTTCTTTTTCCAAATGACTATCATGCTAAAGCATTCAGTCTCTCGATGACCAATCCAATATTAAGCAAGTACTTGGTAGTGATAAACAGCGAATGTCACCCATCATTGAGGATTACTCTAAGCATCACAAAATGCGCACACATGGTAATTAGACATAAGACAAAGTAGCTAGTTTTAAGTACAAGATAGACAATGTAGACATTTGGCAAGCTGATGAACTTGCAACGACTCGAAACTGTTGATTCTAAGATGAGCTATAATGTACATAGCCCATATGTTTTCACAGCGGCGATGAAAAAGTTCTGGTTATTGAACACCGCTTGAAGCATTGCACAGTGTGACCAAGCTAAGATAAACAAGACTATGAGGCCTTTGCTCACATACATGAGTGCCGTCTAGGACCAGCACACAGACAGACATAAGTACCATAGAATGCATAGAAAGAAAGCACTTAGGTTTACAGGTAAGGCATACAACACACATATCTCAGTAACAGATACCAGACACTAGAAGCTTGCTATAAATTACATAATTTGCAGATGTTGAGCACTAACTGCACTAAAATAAGACTTCACTCTTACATTCAACCTAATAAATTGTGACAAACACAATAAATGTAATAGCCTTAACACATTAAAACAATTTTAGTGCCATAGGCAAGAACCACAGAATGTTTATAGCTCATTATTCAACCAATAAGCTAATGGCACACCCTTTCACAAGATCTTGTCAACTCTAGCACTCCCAAATCCTTTTTATTTGCAGTCCAGATGCACTGGTAATTTCATACACTAGTTTTGTGTACTGAGCCCTCTTTTGCAGCTCCCCGCAGGGGCGTCTGCGTCAGCAGGCGTTTGGTGTGTTGCGCCACCACGTACCCGAGCACACGAGGGTTGGACCCTCCCGCGCGTAGCCGTGCGCGGCTTAGCCGTGTCCGGGGAAAAGGGGATCCTGGGGGTTGAGCCAATGCCGGGTGTTTGGACCTTTACGGCCCCTCGGCGGCGGCAACACACCCCTTTGGCCTCGGCTTCACGTACACGCCACCCCCGGACTGACCCACCCGGGGGAAATCGGCAGTCGCCTTTTCCTGTCCTCCTCTTCAATCTTCGTCTTTCTCTCTCGCCTTTTTCATCTTTCCTGTCTTCTCATCACTTCTCACTTCCTAGTTTCCCGGCGGCAAGGGTTAACCTTGTGTAGCTAGCCAGCCTTGGTTATGCTGTATTTGGTTATAGCAGCGATGTACGGCTGGCGTTGGCAGGGTTTCTCTAGCAGGAACTCCTGTCACGTCCCCCTGTTGGGCTCCATGGTGGGTGGTCGGCATCGCGGCCGAAAACCCAACATTACTTATGGAACATGCTTTTCCTAAACTACCTGATCGCCCTCAGAAACGAGGGCGCACCGAAGAAGTTTTTCAGTTTTTCGGACGTCAAGTCCACAATTTTCCCCGTTTTCATGTGATCCACGCAGAAAAACCACCTAAGCAAGTGCGAACAATCTCCCCGTTCCTTGTATCTAAGTCTCTTACCCAAGTTTTTGGCCCAGGATATAAGGTGTCAAGGATGGCTAGCGGTGACCTCCTCTTGGAGCTCCGCGACCTAAAACAATTTGAGAAACTTCCTAAACTAGTATCATTTGGGGAGACCCAAGTAGTAGTAACCCCGCACCGCACGATGAATACCTCCCGCGGCGTTGTCTCCGACGATGATTTGCTAGAGCTCACTGAGGCTGAGCTCTTGGAGGGCTTCAGCGAACAGAATGTCATAAACGTCAAAAGAATCAAGATGAGGCGAGACGGAAAAGAACTTGCGACCAAACACCTAATACTCACCTTCAATTCAAGTGTCCTGCCCGAGTCAATCGAGGCCGGGTACATCAAGCTTCGTGTAAGACCATACGTGCCAAATCCCTTGAGATGTTACAAATGCCAGCGTTTCGGCCACAGCTCGCAGAGCTGCCGAGGCCGCCAAACATGTGCGAAATGTAGTGCCCTTGAACACGCCACTGTGTTCTCTCTCCAACTGTGTTCTCTCTCCACTGTGTTCTCTCTCCAATAACTCTCTCCACTGTGTAAACTGTGACGGGGATCACGCCGCGTACTCGCGGTCGTGCCCCTCCTGGAAGAAGGGAAAGGAAATAGTAACTATAAAAGTAAAAGAGAATATATCATTCAAGGAGGCACGCAGGCGGGTTGCATACCTGCCAAAGAAAAGCTTTGCCGAAGTGGCGCGTCAGGGGGCAGCGTCACAACGGTCTCCGGCGACTGTCCGACCCACACGCAGTGAGTCGGCAGTTACGCCATCTGCCCCCACGGTGGTTGCAGCTAGCGCTGCTCCGCCAACCGAGGAAAAGGGGCCATCCACCCCGAAGGTGGGTGCAGCCGAGGCTGCCTCAACCTCCCAGGTCCCTTCCAGTGCTGGCAATGGCCGGCGCAGCCAAATCCCCCAGAGAACCCCATCGACCTCCGGGCTGGTGGGCGCAGGGGTCTTGCCCTCCAAGGCGGGACCTTCCCTGGTAACTTCTCGCTCACAAGAGCATGTGTCCGGCGCCTCACAAGAGGCAATGGACACTACACCTACCCCCAAGGCGCCCCAGGCGCCTAAGGAGCGGCGAGGTTCCCTCGAACGCTTCAAAAAGAGCAAAACCCCGGTTACAGGGCCTCGAAAGGGCTCTGTAATCTAAGACATCCCTTCCGTTTCCGTAAACACAGCACCAATTAAATTTAAAATATGGATACACAAATCATTCAATGGAATGTCAGAGGTCTACTTAGGAATCTTGATGATGTTCAAGAACTTATCCATAAACACAATCCAAAAGTGCTGTGTTTACAGGAGACACACTTAAAATCTACACACACAAACTTTCTCCGAAAGCACGTTACGTTTCGCAAAGACCGCGAGGATGCTGTCGCAGCATCTGGCGGTGTAGCTATTATTGCTGACAAAAGTGTAGCGTGTCAGCATCTAAAGCTCCAAACGTCCCTTGAGGCCGTGGCCGTTCGAGCCGTACTTTTAAGTAAACTCATTACAATCTGTTCTCTTTATATACCACCACATCATCACCTTCACAGACGCGACTTAGAATCATTAATAGATGAGCTCCCGGACCCCTATTTTATTCTTGGCGATTTTAATGCACACAGTACTTTGTGGGACGATTCACGCTGTGATGCGCGAGGTCGCGTCATTGAACAGGTGCTTTTTTCCTCCGGAACATGTCTCTTGAACACGAAGGAGCCCACATATTTTAACCTGTCCAACAAGTCATACTCTGCCATAGATCTTAGCATTTTATCGCCGACGCTTTTACCCTATTTTAAATGGAATGTGCTTAACAACCCGTATGGGAGTGACCACTTCCCAATAATCCTAACTACGCCGAAACAAGATCAACTTCCCCCGCTGGTCCCTCGGTGGAAGATTGACTCAGCTGATTGGGAACGGTACCGAACTCTTACTTACATGACGTGGACTGAGATGTCTGGTATACCCATACATGATGCTGTTGCATATTTTGCAGCTTTTATACTGGATGCCGCCTGTAAATGTATTCCACGAACGAGCGGCATGGGTTCCGAGCGGCGTGTTCCCTGGTGGAACGATGCATGCAGGCAAGCACGGAGGAACCAGAACAAAGCGTGGGCGATATTTCGCGATTCTCCTACAGCTGAAAACCTGGAAAACTTTAAACATGTCAAATCCCAGGCAAGGAGAACGCGCCGGCAAGCAAGACGAGAGAGTTGGGCGAAGTTTATATCAAGCATCAACTCGTACACAGATGAGACAAAAGTGTGGAATAGAGTGAAAAAGGTTAATGGACAACAAACGTATTCCCTGCCTTTAGTAAATAGTCACGGAGAAAGCCTGGAAGATCAAGCCAACTTTCTTGGCACACACTTTGAACACATATCCAGCTCCTCATACTACACCGAAACATTCCTAAAGTACAAAACACGAATAGAGAACCAAAAGCTAGAAAGGAAATATGCAAAAAGTGCGCCGTACAATGAACCATTCTGCATAGCGGAACTGCAGGCAGCACTGAACTGCTGTAATACATCCGCCCCAGGTTCCGACCGCATAATATATGAGATGTTAAAACAACTACCATCCGAAACACAGAAAACCCTCCTTTCCCTTTACAACGTTATATGGTCTTCCGGCGAGATTCCCTCTGCTTGGAAGGAGGCTATTATAATTCCAATACTGAAGCACGGAAAGGACCCTTCCTCTGTATCAAGTTATAGACCTATAGCATTAACAAGTTGCCTCTGCAAAGTATTCGAAAAAATGATTAACTGTCGCCTACTACACTTCCTAGAATCAAACAAATTCCTATACCCATACCAGTGCGGGTTTCGGGAGGGTCGATCCACCACTGACCATCTCATACGTATCGAGGCACGTATCCGTGAAGCTTTTGTCCATAAGCAGTTTTTCTTATCAGTATTCTTAGATATGGAGAAAGCCTATGATACAACGTGGCGGTTTGGGATATTGAAAGACCTCTCACAGTTAGGTATACACGGAAATATGTTCAATGTTATAGAAAGTTATCTGTCCAATCGGACATTCCGTGTTCGAGTGGGCAGTGTTCTGTCACAGAAGTTTGTACAGGAAACTGGAGTGCCGCAGGGCGGGGTGCTCAGCTGCACACTCTTTATAGTTAAAATGAATTCTCTTCGTCTACACATACCACATAACATCTATTCAACGTATGTTGACGACGTGCAGATAGGATTTCAGTCAAGTTCTCTTGCAATCTGTGAGCGACAGGTCCAGCTTGGTCTTAACAGGGTCTCCAAATGGGCTGATGAGAACGGGTTCAGATTGAACCCACAAAAAAGCACCTGTGTCATTTTCTCCAGAAAAAGAGGCCTGCACCCTGATACTGAAATTGTGTTGCATGGTGAGCGTCTGCCCGTAAACAGGGAACATAAATTCTTAGGCATAATTTTAGACGCGAAGCTAACCTTTGTGCAGCACATAAAATATCTTAAAGACAAGTGCATGAAAACAATGAATATCTTAAAGGTGCTCTCACGCACAACCTGGGGCAGTGATAGAAAATGTCTCATGAACTTGTATAAAAGCCTCATACGCACACGACTAGACTATGGAGCCATAGTTTACCAGTCGGCTACTCTAACTGCTCTGAAGATGCTAGACCCTGTCCACCACTTAGGCATTCGCTTGTCCACAGGCGCCTTTAGAACAAGCCCAGTGGAAAGCCTTTACGTTGAATCGGATGAGTGGTCACTTAATCTGCAGAGAACGTACTCCTCTTTCATGTATTTTCTGAGAGTGAACGCAAACAGTGAGCAACCCGCGTTCTCCACCATAAACGATTTGTCCAGTTGTCAACTTTTTCGCAACCGGCCCACAGTGGCAAAGCCTTTCTCACTGCGTGTCAGAGACATGGCTGAAGAAACAAGGGTTCCACTGCTTGAATACCACCCTATGTCCCCTGCTATACGGCCCCCGCCGTGGCAGTGGCAACCAATAGACTGTGATATATCTTTCGTAACTGTTACAAAGCACGCGCCTGTCGCGCATATACGAATGCATTTCCTCGAATTACAGCACAAATACTCCTCTCCTGAATTCTTTACAGACGCATCGAAGTGTAATTCTGGCGTATCTTACGCAGCGGTCGGTCCATCCTTTTCCGATGCTGGTGTTCTGCACCCTAACACAAGTATTTTCACAGGAGAGGCCTACGCGATATTGGCTGCTGTTAAACACATTAAAGAATTTAATATCCCAAAGGCAGTTATATACACAGACTCCTTGAGCGTCGTAAATGCTTTGAAAACTGTCAAGAAATATAAAAACCCTGTAATTATTTCTCTCTACTCAGCATTGCTAAAAAACTATGCGTCTAAGCAGCATATCGTCCTATGCTGGGTGCCGGGGCACCGAGAGATAGATGGAAACGTGTTAGGGGACCAGTTAGCCACATCCGTGAACGCGAACGCTGCAGACACTTCCACGACTATCCCTGTAATGGACCTCAAACCCTCAATAAGAAAAAACCTAAGAGATTTCTGGCAGCGCTTGTGGGGCAAACAAACAGAAAATAAACTACATGTTATCAAGCCTTATCTTGGCAACTGGCCGCCGGTATCAAAGAACCGTCACACAGAAGTAACACTTTGCAGACTCAGGATAGGACACACATACAGCACACACGCATACCTCTTGTCCGGTGGCGATCCCCCCATGTGTGGTAAATGTGGTGAGCCACTTACCGTGCTTCACATCCTGCTGCAATGCACTCAATTAGACGCTAATAGTAAAAAGCATTTTCCATTACCACATCGGCAGTTAATTCCACTCCATCCTCAAATGATTATAGGTATAGAACCTTTCTTCAAACATGAATCCGTGTTTAGATTTTTAAAAGATGTAGATAGTTTTCATATTATAGCCCCAGGAAATCCGTAGCACAGCCTCTAACAGAGGTTTCTGCTGCGGTAGGTGCAATAAAAGAAAGCACCTGCCTCTCAGCCTTTGGGCTCAAAGGCCCCCCGGAGGCATTAGTGCTATTTACATATTCTCGCATTTTAGCTCCATGATCACTTATCACGCGTACTATATCCACAGACCACTACATGTATCACTGTCATAATTTTATGCTATATACTATTTTACGTTTCCATGACACTGATTGATTTTAGGCCACTTTACAGCCATGTTACATCCCACCATCGCCACTCACAAATCAGCGCTTAACACAACATTATCAGTCATGGCGCTCTTTGGCCATACCTGGCCCTTGCGCCACTAAACAACACACATCCATCCATCCATCCATCCTCTTTTGCAGCTATCTTTTTGACAGGAAATGTAACAGCATCAAGACTATTGCGTTGCTACTATGCACAGCATGTGTATTTGCAATGTTTATCTTATTAATTGTGCTTTTCTTCATAGTCTCTTGAAGGGAAAATATGCATTCTGGTCATACTATGTAATCGCTCTGCTGGAGCTTCTAAAGGCAGCCTACACCATTGTCATTTTTTAGTGCCATAGGCAAGAACCACAGAATGTTTATAGCTCATTATTCAACCAATAAGCTAATGGCACACCCTTTCACAAGATCTTGTCAACTCTAGCACTCCCAAATCCTTTTTATTTGCAGTCCAGATGCACTGGTAATTTGATACACTTGTTTTGTGTACTGAGCCCTCTTTTGCAGCTATCTTTTTGACAGGAAATGTAACAGCATCAAGACTATTGCGTTGCTACTATGCACAGCATGTGTATTTGCAATGTTTATCTTATTAATTGTGCTTTTCTTCATAGTCTCTTGAAGGGAAAATATGCATTCTGGTCATACTATGTAATCGCTCTGCTGGAGCTTCTAAAGGCAGCCTACACCATTGTCATTTAAGTAAACAAACAAACAAATAAATAATAGAATGTGGGCAGTGTAAAAATTGCACACTTCAGCTAAAGAAGAGTTGTTCTTGATTGGTGCCACTGAACTGGCTAACAATATATAACAATACAATACTAATATTAATATAACAAAACAATCATGTCTTGAAGATGTTTTGGCGATTCAGATTCATTGGAGATCGGCTGGATCTGGGTATCTAACCACCTTTGTCTCATAAATTAGAGGATTTTAGGGCTTCTAATGTATGCAGGACACAGAGAAGGCCATCTAAATGAAGCTTGGAAAACAAATATGCTCCAGGTTAGTGAAGAACTTATGTACAAGGCAGTAATAATGCATAATTAGCGAAAGGCTCAGATTAAACACACATGCGCTCGCTCAAACTGCATATACCTAAAGCTAGAACAAGAAAGGTTGTTTTACGCAGTGAAACATGTGGAACATATCTGGAAGTGGTGATCTAAAAAAGAAGTAAAGGTTAAGTAAATGGGCTCTATGTAAGAGTAAGACGGTACTAAAGGAGGGTGTGATGGCACAGGTGAAGTTAAGGCAACTCAGCAGTGGTTGACATCAAAGAAAGAAAGCCAAGGTATTCTAGGGGAGCCTTCCACCCTCCCAAATAACAAAAAAAGGGACAACAAACTACATGGTACACTAATTCTTCAATGTCAACTGCTGTTGACTTGCCTGTTATTGAATGGACTACCACTTGTTCTAGTCTTTCTCAAGCAAGTTGGGTAGGTCTGCAACATAGCAGGAACTGCCCAGAGACATTAAAACAGAAATGCTACCTACTCTGTGAAGAGACATTAACAATTTTTCTCTCCTTGGCATGCAGGAGCTGATGTGTGCAATGTCATGATACCTTTCACAGGCCAACTGTGTGCACATTAACATGCAAGAGCTATCACTAAGTTCATACACATTCCCCGCAGGGGCGTCTGCGCAAGCAGGCGTTTGGTGTGTTGCGACACCACGGACCTGAGCACACGAGGGTTGGACCCTCCCGCGTGTAGCCGTGCGCGGCTTAGCCGTGTCCGGGGAAAAGGGGATCCTGGGGGTTGAGCCAATGCCGGGTGTTTGGACCTTTACGGCCCCTCGGCGGCGGCAACACACCCCTTTGGCCTCGGCTTCACGTAGACGGCACCCCCGCACTGACCCACCCGGGGGAAATCGGCAGTCGCCTTTTCCTGTCCTCCTCTCCAATCTTCGTCTTTCTCTCTCGCCTTTTTCATCTTTCCTGTCTTCTTATCACTTCTCCTCACTTCCTAGTTTCCCGGCGGCAAGGGTTAACCTTGTGTAGCTAGCCAGCCTTGGTTATGCTGTATTTAGTTATAGCAGCGATGTACGGCTGGCGTTGGCAGGGTTTCTCTAGCAGGAACTCCTGCCTGTTGGGCTCCATGGTGGGTGGTCGGCATCGCGGCCGAAAACCCTACTGTACTCATGGAAAACGCTTTTCCTAAACTCCCTGATCGCCCTCACAAACGAGGGTGCACCGAAGATCTCTTTCAGTTTTTCGGACGACAAGTCCAGAATTTTCCTAGATATCATGTGATCCACTCAGAAAACCCAGACAAACTAGTGCGTAACATCTCACCGTTCCTTGTTTCGAAGTCTTTAACTGAAGTTTTTGGAACAGCATATAAGGCGTCGAGAATGACAAGTGGTGATCTTCTCTTGGAGCTCCACGATAAGAAGCAGTACGAGAAACTGCCGAAACTTGTCTCATTTGGCGAGACCCAAATAACAGTAACTCCGCACCGTACCATGAACACCACCCGCGGCGTTGTCTCGGACGATGACATGCTAGAGCTCACTGAAGCTGAACTCTTGGAGGGCTTCAGTGAACAGAACGTCATAAATGTTAAGCGAATTAAGATCAGGCGAGACGGTAAAGAGATCAATACGAAACACCTGATACTCACTTTCGGTTCAAGTGTCCTCCCCGAGTCCATCGAGGCCGGTTATATCAAACTTCGTGTTAGGCCATACGTGCCCAATCCTCTCAGATGCTTTAAGTGCCAAAGGTTCGGCCACAGTTCACAGAACTGTCGAGGCCGGCTGACATGTGCCAAGTGTAGTGACACTGAACATTCCTCCGAAACATGCCAGAAAACTCCACATTGTGTAAACTGTGATGGCGAGCACGCCGCATACTCGCGCGCCTGTTCGTCCTGGAAAAGAGAAAAAGAGATTGTGACAATCAAAGTCAAAGAAAATATGTCTTTCAAGGAGGCACGTAGGCGGGTGTCATACCTGTCTAAGAGCAGCTTTGCCGATGTGGCGCGTAAGGGGGCAGCGTCACAACGGCTTCCGGCGGCTGTCCGACCCACAGGCAGTGAGTCGGCAGTTACGCCATCTGCCCCCGCGGCGGTTGCAGCGAGCGCTGCTCCGTCAACCGAGGAGAAGGGACCATCCACCTCAAAGGTGGGTGCAGCCGAGGCTGCCCCTACCTCCGAGGCCCCTTCCAGCGCTGGCAACGGCCAGCGCAGCCCAATCCCTCAGGGAGCCTCATCGACCTCCGGGCTGGTGGGCGCAGGGGTCTTGCCCTCCAAGGCGGGACTCCCTCTGAAAACCTCTCGCTCGCAAGAGCGCTTGTCCGGCGCCTCACACGAGGCAATGGACACTACACCTGTCCCCAAGGCGCAGCAAACGGCTAAGGAGCATCGAGAATCGCTCGAACGCTTCAGAAAGAACAAAACACCTATTACAGGGCCTCGAAAGGGCTCTGTATTATAAGGCATCCACTCCGTCTCCGTAAACACAGCACCAATTCACCTCAAACATGGATACACAAATCATCCAATGGAACATCAGAGGTCTCCTTAGAAACCTTGATGATTTGCAAGAACTCATCCACAAACATAATCCAAAAGTGCTGTGTTTACAGGAAACACACTTAAAATCTAAACACACAAACTTTCTCCGTACATATCTTACGTTTCGCAAAGATCGCGATGATGCCGTCGCATCATCGGGTGGTGTTGCGATTCTTACTCATAGAAGTATTGCATGTCAACCTTTACAGCTACAAACGCCCCTTGAAGCAGTGGCGGTTCGAGTTGTCCTACTAAACAAACTCATCACCATTTGCTCCCTTTACATACACCCGCATTACCAACTGAACAAACATGAATTTCACTCCTTGATCGATCAATTGCCAGAACCTTATGCTCTTCTTGGCGATTTCAATGCGCACAGCTCCCTGTGGGGCGACTCTCGTTTAGATGCGCGAGGTCGCCTTGTTGAACACTTCCTTTTCTCTTCTGCAGCGTGCCTTCTCAATAAGAAAGAGCTCACATATTACTCTCCTGCAAACCGATCCTTTTCGTCAATAGATCTTAGTATAGTCTCCCCGTCTGTACTGCCTGAACTTGAATAGGAAGTTACGGACAACCCTTACGGTAGCGACCACTTCCCTATACTGCTAAGATCATATAAAGAAAACGAATATCCACCATACGCTCCTAGGTGGAAGATTGAGACAGCTGATTGGGAGAAATTTCGATCTCTAACTAGTATCTCATGGGCTGACCTGTCTTCCTTAGGAATTGACGCTGCAGTCGAATTTTTTACAGCATTCATAATAGATGTCGCATATAAATGCATATCAGAAGTAAAAGGCTTGGCCTGCAAACGGCGTGTCCCATGGTGGAACGACGATTGTAGGATCACTCGTAAAAAACAGAACAGGGCGTGGGGGTTGCTACGCGCTTCTCCCACTGCAGAAAATCTAGTCAACTTTAAAAAAGTAAAATCCGAAGGCAGGCGAACCCGCCGACAGGCCAGACGAGAAAGTTGGCAGAAGTATCTATCAAGTATTAACTCGTTCAGAGATGAGGCGAAAGCCTGGAACAGGGTCAATAGGATAAGAGGGCGACAAGCACATGCACTCCCTTTGGTAAACACAGAAGGCGATACCCTACAAGATCAGGCGGACTCACTTGGGGAGCACTTTGAGAGCGTGTCAAATGCCAACCATTACTCGCAAACCTTTCTGAAATATAAACAAATAGAAGAATGTAAGCCACTCATGAGAAAATGTCAACAGAATGAACCATACAATTGTCCTTTTAGCATTACCGAGTTGAGAGCTGCCTTGAGCGCATGCAAGAGCTCTGCCCCGGGATCTGACAGAGTCATGTATGAAATGATCAAAAACTTACATAAAGACACCCAACTTACACTACTCACACTTTTCAACACCATCTGGGATGCAGGGTACCTTCCAACCGCGTGGAAGGAAGCCATTGTAGTCCCTGTTTTGAAACAAGGCAAAGACCCTTCCTCAGTGGCAAGTTACCGCCCGATAGCCCTCACAAGTTGCCTTTGTAAGGTGTTCGAAAAAATGATAAATCGGCGACTCATCTTTTTCCTTGAACAGAGCTAAATTCTTGATCCTTATCAGTGCGGCTTCCGAGAAGGACGCTCCACAACTGACCACCTTGTACGAGTAGAAGCAAATATCCGGGACGCATTTGTACACAAACAATTCTTCTTATCCATATTCCTCGATATGGAGACCCCGCAGGGGCGTCTGCGCAAGCAGGCGTTTGGTGTGTTGCGACACCACGGACCCGAGCACACGAGGGTTGGACCCTCCCGCGTGTAGCCGTGCGCGGCTTAGCCGTGTCCGGGGAAAGGGGGATCCTGGGGGTTGAGCCAATGCCGGGTGCTCGGACCTTTACGGCCCCCCGGCGGAGGCAACACGCCTCTTTGGCCTCTGCTTCACGTAGACGGCACCCCCGGACTGACCCACCCGGGGGAAATCGGTAGTCGCCTTTTCCTGTCTCTCTCTTCTCAAACCTTCGTCTTTATCTCTCACTTTACATCTTTCCTGTCTTCTTCTCTCTTCTATTTACTTCCTTCTTCTTGGCGGCAAGGGTTAACCCTGTGTGGCTATCCAATCTTGGGTACACCATATTTGGTTATAGTGGCGGCGTACGGCTGGCGTCGTGCAGACTTGCATGCAAGCTCTGCCGCGTCCCCTCGTTGGGCTCCGTGGTGGGTGGTCGGCGCTGTTGCCGAATTTTTATACATTTTCATGGAAACCACTTTCCCCAAACTTCCTGATCGCCCTCAGAAACGAGGGCGCACCGAAGAGCTCTTTCAATTTTTCGGACGACAAGTCCACAACTTCCCTCGATTCCACGTCATTCACTCAGAAAAGCCAGACAAACTAGTGCGATCCATTTCACCGTTCCTTGTTTCCAAGTCTTTGACCGAAGTTTTCGGTACAGGATATAAGGTGTCGAGAATGTCAAGTGGCGATCTCCTTTTGGAGCTCCAAAACCAGAAGCAGTATGAAAAGCTGCCGAAACTTGTCGCATTTGGCGAGACCCAAATAACAGTAACCCCGCACCGTACCATGAACACAAGCCGCGGTGTTGTCTCGGACGATGACTTGCTGGAGCTCACTGAGGATGAACTCTTGGAGGGCTTCAGTGACCAGAACGTTATCAATGTTAAAAGAATTAAGATCAGGCGTGACAGCAAAGAAATCAAGACCAAACACCTTATATTGACTTTCGGCTCAAGCATTCTGCCCGAGTCTGTAGAGGCCGGGTACATCAAGCTCCGTGTTCGGCCATATGTGCCAAATCCCCTTAGGTGTTTTAAATGCCAACGCTTCGGCCACAGCTCGCAGAGCTGCCGAGGCCGTCAAACCTGTGCGAAGTGCAGTGCACACGAACATACTTCTGAAGCTTGCGTGAACACCCTCCATTGCGTAAACTGTGAAGGCGAGCACGCCGCATACTCGCGGTCGTGCCCGTCCTGGAAAAAAGAGAAAGACATAGTCACAATCAAAGTAAAGGAAAACATATCATTCAAAGAGGCACGCAGGCGGGTAGCATACTTGCCAAAGAAAAGCTTTGCCGAAGTGGCGCGTCAGGGGGCAGCGTCACAACGGCCTCCGGCGGCTGTCCGACCCACAGGCAGTGAGTCGGCAGCTACGCCGTCTGCCCCCACGGCGGTTGCAGCTAGCGCTGCTCCGTCAACCCTGAATGAGGGATCACCGACCCCGAAGGTTGGCGCAACCGAGGTTGCCCCGGCCTCCCCGGCCTCCCCGGCCCCTTCCTGCGCTGGCAACAGCCGGCGCAGCCAAATCCCTCAGGGAACCCCATCGACCTCCGGGCTGGTGGGCGCAGGGGTCTTGCCCTCCAAGGTGGGACCCTCTCTAGTAACTTCTCGCTCGCAAGAGCACGTGTCCGGCACCTCACACGAGGCAATGGACACTACACCTGTCTTCACGGCGCGCCAAGCGCCTAAGGAGCGGCGAGGCTCCCTCGAACGCTCCAGAAAGGGCAAAACCCCGATTACAGGGCCTCGAAAGAGCTCTGTAATCTAAGACATCTTTCAGTTTCCGTACACACAGCACCAACTTACTTTAAAAATGGATACACAAATAATTCAGTGGAATGTCCGAGGTCTTCTTAGAAACCTTGATGATGTTCAAGAACTTATCCATAAACACAATCCCAAAGTGCTGTGTTTACAGGAAACACACTTAAAATCCAAACACACAAACTTTCTCCGACAGTACATAAGTTTTCGCAAAGATCGCGATGATGCCGTCGCATCATCCGGTGGTGTGGCCATTCTCACCCATAAAAGTATAGCATGTCAACCTTTACAGCTACGAACGCCCCTTGAAGCAGTGGCAGTGCGAGCTGTTCTGCTAAACAAACTTATCACTATTTGCTCAATTTATATACCCCCACACTACAAACTAAGCAAACATGAATTTCAATCCTTCATAGATGAACTGCCAGAACCTTACGTGGTACTTGGGGATTTCAATGCGCACAACAGCCTGTGGGGTGACTCTCGTATAGATGCGCGAGGTCGTCTTGTTGAACAGTTCCTATTCTCTTCTGGTGCATGCCTGCTGAATAAGAAGGCACCCACATATTATTCTCTCGCCAACAGAACATTTTCATCAATTGACCTCAGCCTAGTTTCCCCGTGTATACTGCCTGAAATCGTATGGGAAGTTATGAACAATCCTTACGGAAGCGACCACTTCCCAATCCTGCTTAGAACACCTGAAGTAAAGGAATATCCACCACAAACTCCTAGGTGGAAAATTGACACTGCCGACTGGGAAAAATTCCGAACTCTATCTTGTATTTCGTGGGATGACATGTCCTCGCTAGGAATTGACGCTGCTGTCGAATATTTTACAGCCTTCATAATAGATGCTGCGTCTAAATGTATATCACAAGTAAATGGCCTGTCGTGCAAACCGCGTGTTCCGTGGTGGAACGACGATTGTAGGATCGCACGTAAAAATCAGAACAAAGCGTGGGGGTTGCTACGCGCCTCCCCCACTGCGGAAAATCTTATTAACTTTAAAAAAGTAAAATCCGAAGGCAGGCGAACCCGCCGACAGGCCAGACGAGAAAGTTGGCAGAAGTTTCTATCAAGTATTAACTCGTTCAGAGATGAGGCGAAAGCCTGGAACAGGGTCAATAGGATAAGAGGGCGACAAGCACATGCACTCCCTTTGGTAAACACAGAAGGCGATACCCTACAAGATCAGGCGGACTCACTTGGGGAGCACTTTGAGAGCGTGTCAAGTGCCAACCATTACTCGCAATCCTTTCTGAAATATAAACAAATAGAAGAATGTAAACCACTCATGAGAAAATGCCAACAGAATGAACCATACAATTGTCCTTTTAGCATTGCCGAGTTGAGAGCTGCCTTGAGCGCATGCAAGAGCTCTGCCCCGGGATCTGACAGAATCATGTACGAAATGATCAAACACTTACATAAAGACACCCAAGTTACACTAGTCACAATTTTCAACACGATTTGGGCTGCGGGATACTTCCCGACTGCATGGAAAGAAGCCATTGTGATCCCGGTTTTGAAACAAGGCAAAGATCCTTCCTCAGTGGCAAGTTACCGCCCGATAGCCCTGACAAGTTGCCTCTGTAAAGTATTTGAAAAAATGATCAATCGCCGTCTCGTGCATCTCCTCGAGTCCAGTAAAATGCTTGACCCATTTCAATGTGGTTTTCGTGAAGGGCGATCTACAATCGACCATCTTGTGCGGATCGAAGCGAGCATTCGCGATGCCTTCGTGCACAAGCAATCTTTCTTATCTGTATTTCTGGATATGGAAAAAGCGTACGACACAGCCTGGCGGTACGGAATCCTGCGCGATCTTTCCGCGCTAGGTATCCGCGGGAACATGTTAAATACTATAGAGAGCTACCTAGAGAACCGTACATTTCGAGTGAAAATAGGTCCTGCACTGTCGCGTATATTTATACAGGAAACTGGGGTACCCCAGGGTGGCGTACTCAGCTGCATGCTCTTTGTCGTAAAGATGAACACGCTTCGTGCATCCTTACCACCCGCTATCTTTTACTCTGTCTACGTGGACGACATTCAAATAGCTTTCAAATCTTGTAACCTCGCAGTCTGCGAGAGACAGGTACAGCATGGCCTCAATAAAATCTCAGTGTGGGCAGACAAGAATGGATTTAAGATCAATCCTAACAAAAGCTCTTGCGTTCTTTTTACAAGAACCAGAGGCCTGGTTCCGGATCCTTCCTTAGAACTGTGTGGACAACGAATACCTATCAGCAAAGAGCACAAATTCCTAGGTGTCATACTTGACTACAGACTCACTTTCGTCCCCCACATTAAATATCTTAAAGAAAAATGTCTGAAAACAATGAACATAATCAAACTTCTATCCCAGACTACGTGGGGTAGTGACAGGAAGTGTCTAATGAATATCTATAAGAGCCTCATTCGATCACGACTAGACTATGGTGCCGTGATCTATCATTCTGCAGCCCCGAGCGCGCTAAAGATGCTAGATCCGGTCCACCATCTAGGAATCCGACTGGCCACAGGCGCTTTCAGAACGAGTCCCATACAAAGTTTATATGTAGAATCGAATGAGTGGTCACTTCATCTGCAGAGAACATACATTAGCCAAACATATTTTCTGAAAGTCCACTCAAATCCACAACATCCCTGTTTTAATACCATTAATGACATGACATATGCTACACTCTTTCGCAATCGTCCCTCCGTAAGACAGCCTTTCTCGCTGCGTGTGAGGGAGCTTAGTGATCAAATGCATGTCCCACTCCTCGAGCTCCCCCTAATGCATCCAGCCAAGCTGCTACCTCCTTGGGAGTGGCAGCTGATACAATGCGACACATCTTTCGTTCAAGTTACAAAGCACGCTTCAGATATCGAAATCCAAATGCATTTCCGGGAACTCCAGCACAAACACTCCTGCACGGAGTTCTACACAGACGCATCGAAGTCACATGACGGGGTGTCCTATGCAGCCGTCGGGCCATCCTTCTCGGAATCCGATGCACTGCATCCGGAAACTAGTATCTTCACGGCTGAGGCCTACGCAATATTGTCGACCGTGAAGCATATAAGGAAATCAAAACTCAAAAAATCAGTTATATATACGGACTCCCTAAGTGTTGTGAAGGCTTTGATATCGTTCTGCAAGCACAAAAATCCTGTAATAATTGAACTCTATTCCGTCTTATGTGAAGCATATGCATCTAACCAGTATGTGATTATATGCTGGGTGCCAGGTCATAGGGCCATCGAAGGTAATGTTCTGGCGGACCAGATGGCCACGTCAGTTGCATGGCATTCTGCTAATCCCACCGCTGCAGTTCCTGTCACGGATCTGAAGCCCTTCTTACGGAGGAAACTACGCAACCACTGGCAACGCCTATGGGACGCGGAAACAAATAATAAGCTCCACGTGATCAAGCCACAGTTAGGATTCTGGCCCTCTGTAACAAAATCACGCCGAACAGATGTCCTATTCTGTCGTCTGAGAATAGGACACACATTTGGCACGCATAACTATTTACTCACTGAAAATGATCCTCCAACCTGCGGTAGATGCGGGGAGAGGCTGACCGTCCTCCACGTCCTCCTGGAGTGTCGGGAAGCCGAATATGAAAGAAAGAAACATTTTCCCTTAGCCTACCGGCAGCGCATCCCCCTTCATCCTGTTATGTTACTCGGCCAAGAACCATTATTTGACACCAACGCAGTCCTGAGTTTTCTGGAAGATGTTGTCTTGCATGTTTTTAGCCCTACATGTTCATAGCGGGTCCTCTCTTCAGAGGACGCCGCTGTGATAGCTCCTTGGTATAGCACATGCCTCTAGACCCTTGTTTTCAAGGGCTCTGGCGAGGCAGCAGTGCTCCAAGTAATGTTACCATCTTATACATTTTATATTTTGCATCATTCTTGTACGATGGATTTTAATGTTCATAGTATTCATTAGTCATCGCCATAATTTTATAGTACGTAGATTTTACGCACTTTACAGCGAATATTTTTAGGCCACTCTACAGCCATGCCACATCTTCATAATACACCGTCAACATTAACACTTGTCATGGCGCTCTTTGGCCAAACCTGGCCCTTGCGCCACAAAAAACCACACATCATCGATATGGAGAAGGCGTACGATACGACGTGGCGTTACGGAATCTTAAGAGACTTGTCAGAAATGGGCATCCACGGTAATATGTTTAATATAATAAAAAGCTATCTGTCAAATCGTACCTTCCGGGTAAAAGTCGGCAATGCACTCTCACGTCCTTTTACGCAAGAAACGGGTGTACCCCAAGGAGGCGTGCTCAGCTGCACGCTCTTTATCGCGAAGATGAACACGCTTCGTGCTTCACTACCACACGCCATCTTTTACTCTGTCTACGTGGACGACATTCAAATAGCTTTCAAATCTTGTAACCTCGCAGTCTGCGAGAGACAGGTACAGCATGGCCTGAACAAAGTGTCAATGTGGGCAGACAAGAATGGGTTTAAGATCAATCCTAACAAAAGCTCGTGTGTTCTTTTTACAAGAAAGAGAGGACTTATCCCAGATCCTTGCATAGAACTGCGTGGACAACAGATACCTGTAAACAAAGAACACAAATTTCTAGGTGTCATACTTGACTACAGACTCACCTTCGTCCCCCACATTAAACATCTCAAAGAAAAGTGTCTAAAAACAATGAACATAATCAAACTTCTATCCCAGACTACGTGGGGTAGTTAGTGACAGGAAGTGCTTAATGAATCTCTATAAAAGCCTCATTCGATCACGACTAGACTATGGCGCCGTGATTTACCACTCTGCCGCCCCAAGCGCACTAAGGATGCTAGACCCAGTCCACCATCTAGGAATCCGACTGGCCAATGGCGCTTTCAGAACGAGTCCCATACAAAGTTTATATGTAGAATCAAATGAGTGGTCACTTCAACTGCAGAGAACATACATCAGCCATACATATTTTCTGAAAGTCCACTCTAACCCCCAACATCCCTGTTATAATACCACTAATGACATGACATGTGCTACACTCTTTCGCAATCGTCCGTCCGTAAGACAGCCTTTCCCGCTGCGTGTGAGGGAGCTTAGCGAAGAAATACACGTTCCACTCCTCGAGCTTCGCCTAATGCATCCAGCCAAGCTGCTACCTCCTTGGGAGTGGCAGCTCATACATTGTGATATATCGTTCGTGGAAGTCACAAAGCATGCTCCAGAGATTGAAATCAAGATGCATTTCCGGGAACTCCAGCACAAATACTCCTGCACGGAGTTCTACACAGACGCATCAAAATCACGCGACGGGGTATCCTATGCAGCCGTCGGTCCATCCTTCTCGGAATCCGACGTACTGCACCCGGAAACTAGTATCTTTACGGCTGAGGCCTACGCACTGCTGTCGGCCGTAAAGCATATAAATAAATCACAACTCCAGAAATCAATTATATATACGGACTCCCTCAGTGTTGTGAAGGCCTTGATGTCTTTCTGTAATCACAAAAATCCAGTATTTAATGAGCTCTACTCCGCACTGTGCAAAGCATATGTATCTAACCAACATGTGAGCATATGCTGGGTGCCTGGACATAGGGGCATCGAGGGAAACGTTCTAGCCGACCAGATGGCCACATCAATCTCATTGCATGCAGTTAATCCTACTGCTTCGGTCCCTGTCACAGACCTGAAGCCTTTCTTAAGAAGGAAACTACGAAGCCACTGGCAACGCATGTGGGACGAAGAAATCAATAATAAACTGCATGTAATAAAGCCACAATTAGGTTTCTGGCCTTTTGTAACAAAATGCCGCCGGACAGATGTGCTATTCTGCCGCCTAAGAATAGACACACTTTTGGCACACAACTTTTTACTCACGGGAAACGAGCCTCCAACCTGTGGTAGATGCGGGGAGAGGCTGACCGTCCTCCACGTCCTACTGGGGTGTCGGGAAGCCGAACCTGAAAGAAAAAAACATTTTCTCTTAGCATACAGGCACCACATCCCCCTTCATCCTGTTATGTTACTTGGCCCAGAACCACTCTTTCACACCAACGCCGTCTTAGGTTTTTTGAAAGATGTTGTGTTGCATGTTATTAACCCCACACGTTCGTAGCGCTTCCTCTCTTCTGAGGATGTCGCTGCGATAATTATTTTGAATAAGCACATGCCTCTAGGCCCTTGTGGTTCAAGGGGACTGGCGAGGCTGTAGTCCTGTAAGCAATTTCACGTCTCGCATATTTTAAACAATGCATCATTCTTTTACGATGGATTTTAATCTTCACAGTCTTCATCATTAATCATCGCCATAATTTTATAGCACGTAGATTTTACGCACTTTACAGCGACTATTTTAGGCCACTTTACAGCCAAGTCACATCTTCCATAATACATCGTTAACACTACCATATGTCATGGCGCTCTTTGGCCAAACCTGGCCCTTGCGCCATAAAACACTACACATCATCTTAATCTTCACAGTCTTCGTCATTAATCATCGCCATAATTTTATAGCACGTAGATTTTACGCACTTTACAGCGACTATTTTAGGCCACTTTACCGCCAAGTCACATCTTCCATAATACATCGTTAACACTACCATTTGTCCTGGCGCTCTTTGGCCAAACCTGGCCCTTGCGCCATAAAACACTACACATTATCATCATCTTCATACACATTGTGCAAAGTATAGAATTGACCCATTGTACATTTGAAGGTACAGTTCCTGGTTTTTTTCGCACGGTGGTATGCACTGGTGTGAAGCAGGTGGCCTCGAACTAAAAGGCGCTGGAAGCTGGTAACTTTATCTGGTATATAGCCAAGCTCCGCAAGAAATGCATTCTTTTGCTCACTGTCCACAATGCCACACACAACCCCTCTTCCCAAAGTCTTTGTTTCATTACTTTTGCAAGCTACTAAAGGTGTTAACTGATCACAAATTTCTTTCACTTTAGGCTGCAAATTAAGAGTATTCTTGAGCATTGCAAGCTGTAGATGCATCACAAACCGTTCCATAACTTGCACTGGCACACCATTTGCACTGCTTATTAACTTTAACAGTACTCCATTTCCTGACTCAAAAACAAAAGTGGAGTGAGCCCACAAAGGACCAAGTTCCACCACACTCTTTGGCAGGTGCAAAAGTTGATGCACATTGAAAGTCACAGATGTCTCACCATAGAGCATCTGCATTTTGAAGACAAAACTAGAAAGCTTTCCTGTTGCATCACTAATGTCTTCTCTGCTAATGCTGGATTTCAGTAGAATGTGTATGGCTGACACCAGCAAGCAGAAATGGCTGTGGTAGTTTGATGGCAGGATGCCATCGAGACATGGAGCGCCATAAAACAAAACCCACCATTTCCATTCGCTTGCCTTCCACATCGCTCTTTCCTGCACAGTGCGTGGGAGTCGGGTGAACCACTGTGGTGGCTTAATACTGAGCAGTCGTTGGCCCACTCTCTTGGTTTGAGCTGGCTTTCCAATATATTATGGTGAATCTGCTGACCCAAACCATATGTCGGCCAGCTGCCTTGCAACTCCTTCTAGCACACAATGCATGTAGTCTGGACAAACAGCCCAAACTAAGTCAAAGTTCGGTATGTAAGCAAGTGCTGAAGCTCCCTTTATGCCGTGGGATGGATTTCCAGACTGCAGAGATATCCGCATGTCTTCCCTGACACTTGTGTTGGTCCTCAGATTTGGGTGGCTTGCTCCCTCTGGAACTGGGTATCTCAGAGAGCCTGGGAACATAAATCACATCACACTCTTACTTTTACGCTTCTTGAAATTGTTCTGTGTGGGTTGACAAAACGCATACCTGAAAAAGCTGTTTTATTTAGCATGCAGGTGGCATGAATAGCTAAAAAAAATGCCCCTCTGGTTTCCTTGTGTGATTTGCATTGTCCCCTAAGTAGTAAAATGCCACAGCCATAAGTTCTATCATAGATGACATTCAAAAGATGTTACATAATAAAGTATGCACTGAAGTGCCTTTGCAATTTTGACTAATTTAACTCAAGCTTTATTATATCTACATGTATATGGGAATAGATAGATGCTTAAACGGCCATAAACTAGCTTGTAATTGAAAGTACTTACCACGGATATGGACACCTTTGTGAAGGCAGAAGCTGCACCCAAAGTAGCCGTTGTATTGCTTCATATTGAGCACTGCTGCACGTGCTGGGGCATCAACACAACAACACGTGATGTGCACCTTCGAGGACAGCGCTAGTTCTTCACACTTCCACTTGACAGAGTTCGGTTCTTTAAGGCTTTTAACAAAAGTTCCACTCCTTCTTGGGTGGCCCTTTCCAAAATACAGTCCACATAATAGTACATTACTCCACCGCAAGGATAATGGCAGTTCATTCACCACACACTGAATTGGCCATATTGAAAGTTTGTTGCATTTGAAAACTTTCGCGCCATCTGTGTTGAATGTGAGAGATATGTCACACCATGAAGAGTTTTTCATCTGTTCTTTGTAAAGCCGTCCATCACAGATGTCTTTCATAGAGCCATCATCCGCTTGAAGTTCCCTTTTTTTCAAGGATTCCATCAAGCCCTTTGACACAGACTTGTCAATAAGCATGACTTCAATTTGCTTCTTGAGGTCCAATGTAACAAAAGAATTTTGCCCCGAGTTTGCGGTGTTGCAGTGCAGGCATAAAAAATCCTTTCGACGAGGATTAGGCATCACAGCTTCGCATGCCTCACAAAAGTAGTGTCGCTTGACAAGGCCGCCCATCCACTGCCTCCACGCTTTTCTAAGCACGTAGCTCGAAGTAGGAAGGACGGGCGTGCCAAGAAAAAGGTTTATGACACTCACAAGCTTCTCCATATCCGTCCAGTTGAGGCCTACTGACGCAGTACGCGCCATTAGCGTCAGCATGGCATCTCTGACACTTATGTCTGAGTTCGGAAGGCGTTCGCTTGAGAACAGGCTACAAAATTCATCTGCATCACCTTCGCATTCCTCTGCACCACTGCAGTCTTCAGAGCAGCTGCATTCACTGTCACACTGTTTGTTGCCATCTCCCTCGTCACTTTCCGCATGATCAAGGTTTTGATCCGCATGATCAAGGTTTTGTGATGATCAAGGCATGATCAAGGTAATCAATCTCACACACGCAGGCATTTGCACTTCCAGCGCCGGATCTTCTAAGCTGCCTAGGCGTCTGTGAACATGACTGGGTGTCCCGGACCCTCTCCTGGTACCGCAACGATGTCCGTGTCAAGGACTAGGTCTCCCTTGGCTCTAAATAACGTTTCCTGCGCTTTTTACGCTGCGACGTTCCTCCGGCGCAAGTGCTTCGCGTCTGGTCCATAATGCAGAACGCTAAGGTGTCTGTCGGCTCTCCAACGTTAAAACGTATATTCACGGCATCGTACACGGCACGGTAAAACTGAACAAATAAAAAAAAATGGCACGGCAAGACTGAACGAATAAAAACTGAACTGCGAGTATTACGACTAAAGGCCAGACCAACACGTCCTACACCAAGGCGTGGGGAAAGCTTCCTGAACGGATGAAACGCGGTTCGTCGTTCTATGGCATGGACGAAGGAAAAAACCATGGGCATGCCAAAAACGTGGTGCACAGGTGCACATATGCTGCTCGCATCATAGTTTGCAACCTACAGCCCTACAGGACGACTTTGCGCTAAAGAGTATAAAAATTCAAAAACTGGCGCTGCATGTTATCATCTTATTTGTCACTAAATGCATTTTAATACATAGTTCGTATTTTAATAACAATTATATGTAACTATCACTGTAATTTAAGGTACGTGACGGCAAGACGAAATATATTTATAAAAGCTATAACAATAAAATTGTGTTTCGAATATTTTACATATCCCAGCCCATCGTCATTGCCATCGATCACCATGTGCACCTATGTGCGTGTGGCGAAGTCTCGCCGACGAAGCAGTTCTATTGTCGACTGCGCACTTGTTGGTCTGTGGTCGTCGAGGCTTATAGTATTAGTGTACGTTAGTACCAGTAGCACGTGTGTCTCGACATCTCGACACGATGTATGCCTTTGTGCGCTTTAGGGATGATGGAATGAAGGTAGCCGTGTCCGTCGATCGCATTAAGAATTTCTCCCCAAAAAATCTCAGGGATTTCAACTCCACAAGGTGGTATGGAGTGCGCTAGGAGGACGAAGAAAACACCGGATATTTCGGAGCCCAAATTATGAAGTTGTTAGGTAAGTATGGTTTTCTATGTAGTGTTTCACGACGCGATTGTTACGGGTATCGACAAGTGCGCATTTCATGCGATTTCCAGCAACCAAGGAGGAGGCCGACGCGTGCACGGAAGGTGTGGACAAGCGCTTTTCGTGCCCGAAAATGCCACTGTGCAGTGACTCTGAAGAAGACTCTTGCACCAGTCACGATTCCTACCGAGAGGTGACGCCCATAAATATCTGTATATACAAACACCATTAAGTTATCTGGTGGTGTATAAATGCTTTTTAGCGGCGCTGATTCGCTGGTGCACCTGCATAGTCGGGCAGCTTGCACCTGGTACTTGTAGGCGTGTGTGGTAACAATGCGGCCATTGGGCAGCCCTAATTCATTGCACTATCTGTTTCCTCCTGACACTACTACTTGTCCCCGCGAAATGGGCAAAGGGCAGCTTACAGCAACCCTGCTAGCTACACGGTCAGATGTTCTTGCATGCACTTCCTTGTTCATGTTTTTTTTTCCTTTTGCTCGTGGACAGGAGAAGAAGAACAAACGAACTTCAAAGTTGCGACAAAAGAATGTTGAGGCGACATTCAGGAAAAAGCAGTTGGAGGCTCTCTTCCCTGAGGAAAAAGACCACAAGACAGAGGAGCTTGAGCAGGAAGTGGCAAAGCTGAGAGCAGAAAATATCAAACTCTCTGCAAGAATAGAGATGCTGGAAAAAGCTCTGTGTAGCAAGATCTCCAATGCAGGTTTCAGATCCAATTTCATCGTATCGAGTGTTTTCCAGAGATCTCCCATTGTGCATGAGCGTTTTTCATCTATGATCACGCAGTCCTTCACAGTGTTTATCTAGTCATCTCCCTATTTGTAATATCTGTTGCTTGCTTTTATCCTAATGTCTAACTCACTTTCTCTTTTCCATCTTCCTCTGCATTGTCCTAAGCTTCCTCAATTATCTATCAAGTTCCTTCACTAACATGCAAGTTCTTTCCCTATAGGTTTGCAATATTGAACATTGAAAGTTCCTTATTCTCATCTACAATACCTGCTGGGGGAAAGGAAATATTTGCGAATTCAAAAGGATGAAAAAGAATGCTGGTCCTAAATTTGATTTAATTTGCTGCTTTTCTATTCCGCGTTTGGGGAGAATGCAAAACCATTGTACGTGGAAGCTGCACCGACTCAGCATCTATTCTAAAAATCTGAAAGCGCTCCGACTACATAGCAGAGTAACGCGTTCAGAAATTCTACCCTTCTAGGTTTCATTGCCAGACAAAGTTAAAGTTGCCCCTAGTGCAGCTATTCAACACTTTAATTTCTGATTCAGTCTAGTACTGACTTGCAGCTTCTGTCTTCCTGTGACATCTTTGTCCTGTCTGTATGCTTATAGTGCACAGGCTCACCTACTCTTGGGGTAAACATGCAAGCACGTGACTGTGCACAATCTAGTGGCAATGCAGCCAGTTGGTCATATACACGCAAACCTGCACTGGTGCAGCGACACCTGAACGTGGTGTGGCTTTGCATCATCTGATACACACCGTATGGGCCTGCGTTGCCCTTAAGTCTGCCATGCATTTTCATGCCACATGTATCAACGGGTGGCGCATTCACCACCATGAAGCAAATGAACTGCACTCTCTCCAGTAAATTGTATATTGAGGGCAAAGAATTCGGTACCATTATGGTTACTGCTAAGGTTATGAGAAAGGCCATATTCTTTTTCACTGATGGAAAAAAAAGAAAGTTCAGTTCATTAGGTTCAAAACTGTGAAACTGCTGCCTGTTACATGCGGGAGACAAGTAGAGCATTGGTGCCAACGCAGCAGCAAAACTGAAAGTGAAATTTGCCTATATACAACACAGGCCTGGCAAGCCACTCAAAATGCAGATGATGCGAAAGCTATGCCTTTAAGTACGACTGCATATATTTGCAGGTTTGGTTCCATGTGCGACTGCACCAACACTCCACATAGCATGACCACATGCTTGCCTTTTTGCCATGAAAGTAGGCGAGCCTGTGCGTGCCTGATATTCTGTGTCATTGTCTTTAGATGATGCTTGCAGTGGGAAAATGTCATTTATATTTGTGTATTGTACATTTGGTATTTCTTGGTGACTGTATTCCAGAGAAACGCTGTTGTGAAAAGAGTGCACACGGTGACCAAGTTCTCACAAGCACGGAAGGGAGCATGAAAAAGGCACTGCAGCCCTCCGGGAGCGCAGGCGAACCAAAACCAGCACAACAGCCCTTCAGGAGTCCTGAAGGACCAGTGAAGGGCAGCTCAGAAGAAACGCCATCAACCAACTTCAACGAAAATGGCGAACCAGATTCTGCAACGTCAACAGCTTCTGTTTACAAAAGTGCTGAAGGACAAGTAAGTATTTCTATTTGCAGATGCACTTCCTTGATAGGTTAATGTCGCAGCTTTGTGCTTGTTAGCAAACATGGGATAACACGTGAATCCTGTGTCATGCTGTCACAAGTTTGTCACTAATTTCCTAATTACCAGTCTTTCTGAGTATTTTTTGCTGCATAACAATGATAAGTAAAATATTTAACATGCAACTTGTTCCAGGTACATTTGGGGAAGAATGTATACGTTACAGAAGCTCTCTATAACCGCCTCATGGCTGCGAAGACGGACAGCCGATTTGTTCGGGAAGCTGCTGTGGCAATTTTTTCGACGGCAGGCTTGGCTGGCCACAGTGTGACCGGTGCAGTGTCAAACCGGACGAAAACTGGCGCAAAGCCAGCGTTGGACAAAACTAAGTACTCAGTCCTAAGTGGTATGTATAAGTATTTAGATAAGTCTTCCATGTGCTAACTCACCTGAAACAGATGGGTAAAAGTATAGCGTAATACCCATTATAGCATATTCCCGATTGTCTTGTCTGCCTAGCCTACACAATTTGTTTGCTTCACGGTCTAGTTATCAGGACATAAAAACCAGAGTTGTATATTTGTTTTTTATGCTAATCTAATTCACATTACTTTCCCAGACTAAGATTCCGCCATTACATGTGTTTTTTTCTTCTTGACAGCTCATATTATGCTGAATAGCTTGAAAAGCAATACACGAGATGGCTGCTTGGCAGCTCTCAGAATGTCACTGTTGGCCTATTTTTTACTGTGGCTTGATCAAGAACACGTTGTTGCAATTATTGTTGCCTTGCTATGCGCATTTCTTGTTTTGTGTGTGTGTGTCATGAAATTTATTTACTTATGTGTGTTTTGTTCCCAGATTTCTTCAGCAACTTTTTACTACAACGGTATCCGATTGGGGAGATGGAAAAAAGAAAAAAACTTATGAATAAAATCCTGGCTGTCAAGATTGCCGACATAATGAAAGTGAGTTCAGCAGGACAGCAGGACAGCGACAGAGAAAGTACCAGCAATCATGGAGAACTTGAAGAAGCAGGAAAAACGTGTATGTGGAGCGGAATAAAGACCTTTTGTGTATTACAGGTGTGTTAGTGTTGCTCACAATGTACATGCGCGCCGCTGCGGTGAGCTACGTGGAGGATCTAGCTGCCCAGTTTGCCTTTATGTAGACTAGAATGTCCTCATACGCTTATTAGTACCAGTGCTAATAGACCTATTAGTCTAGCCCTATCGGTTTTGTACAGTTAGCCTAATACAGGCTATTAGTATAGTCCTATTGTATAGTATAGTCAGGTTATTAGTGTCAACCTATTAGCCTAATACAGGCTATTAGTTTCAACCTATTAGCCTAATACAGGCTATTAGTCTAGTCCTATTAGTGTCAACCTATTGGCCCAATACAGTCTATTAGTGTCAACCTATTAGCTTAATACAGACTATTAGTCTAGTCCTATTAGTGTCAACCTATTAGCCTAATACAAGCTATTAGTCTAATGCCAATACACTCTATTAGTGTCAATAACCTCATAGGCTATTAGTTTTTGTATTAGAATTTTTGCTAGGGATAGTAGCGAAAGGTATCGTTTTGGCTTTCCATGGCATGAAATAAAAATGTGCATTGCAACATTTTGCGTCACTTTCATCCATCGGGACAGCTTTTCTGTTCCAAACCACTTAACATCTCATCTAGATTACATTGGCAGCATGCACACGAGCAGACGCCCTCTAGAAAAAAAAACTTTGGCAAAACATCGATGGCCTGTTCATTTTACTGCGATAGCAACTATATGGATACTCCAGGTGCATCTAGGTTTTTATATATTCAAAGCCGTTTTGTTAGGTGAACTTACTACACTCGAACATCTTTATAATAAAATGTTTGGGGCCTCCAAAATAATTGATTATACAGATCACCTAATTCGTCGTAAAAGTCACACCACACAGCTCACAATAGAAGTGGGACAGAATAATTCTTTGGTTACACAGGTCACTTTATCGTAGAGTTGCTCGACTTTACAAAATATAAAAAACTCCATGTTTTAGCAGTTCTTTGCGAAAGAGAGTTTGCACAACAGTCAAGGGCAAAATGGACGCCGACCAGAAACATTAAAAGAAAAAAAAACCTGCACTATAGTTGATGGCAAACTGAAGCATCAATGGAAAATAAATTAGTACAACTGAATTTTGTCGCCTTTGCTGCTCGGCAGCTCCAGCAGTCCGTTCGGCAGCAGCAGCAGCCCGCTCGTGTGCTGCAGCATTTCTTTCCATAAAGGGGTTGGGACACCAAATTTTGAGGCTATAAAAAGCATGTTGTAGGCTGCTTCTGTATGCAAGGACACCCAGAACGAGGTATTAGATGCTGCAAACATTTCAAAATAATTTTAATTCAGCTCCAAAAAGTCATTAAAAACTTCTCATCGTGGTCGAGACCTAGCGCGGCAGTTATGACGTCGCAGATGAGTAACGAAATTATTGACGTCATAGCACACTAGCACAAAAACGTGACGTATGATAAGTAGCGATGAAATGCCGATTACGGAGCCTGCTGAGCCGAGCGACCGAGCATAGCCTCCACTATGACCGAGCTACAGGCGTATAGAAATCCTTTCTTAATGTAAAGAAAGGGTAAGGCGTGCAGACACGAACACAAGAGGAGAGAAGTGGACAACACGAACGCCGCACGGCGGCCCGCGAACGGCAAACTGCGTGTAACACTAGCCGGCCGACTCCGAAAGGGACCAGGATATACGGCGTTCGTGTTATCCGCATCTCTCCTCGCGTAGTCGCATAGTTCGACAGCTCGGAGCGGTCTCTCGTTCGCTTGGTCGTTCTCATTGTGAGGGCCCGTCCACGTTACCGGCACGGAGACTCGCCGCACGCCGTTTGCCGTTCGCGGGCCCTCGTGCGATGGCAGTTTTGCTCGCGAACGGCGAGATTTCCTTGCTGTAGAGAGGACGGGCCCGGGACCCATTAGTGCGGCAGCCGTACGGCGAAGCGGCCAATCAGCGACCGAGGAGTGGTCACTCTGGCACCGACGGCAGCCTCACCGCCTCTGATCGTTCGGCGCCGCCGATATCGTCGCTAGGCCTTTTCCGGTTCACTTCAAAGCTAAAGCTTACGGCGCTTCGGAATGAATCACCGACTCTAACAAGCCGCAATATATTCTAAGCGTTGTTGTCGCTCTTCGCAATAATTATAATAATCGCGACATGCACTTCGAATCGCCAGTTGTTTACTTCTGCTGGGAGAGCAAGCGTACGCGCGAGCAGACGACGCAGCATTGTTTTGCGTCACTATTTTTTGTGGCCCACGTAACCAAGCCATGTTGCGTTTCCTCCTCTGTGACGTCATAGCATCCCCCGGAGCCCAGAAACCGAAACTGAAATCGCTCGGTATAATAATGCTATTATTAAATTATTTATCGGATATATATGAATCCCGCTGTGTGTATCGTACTCCCTGAAGCATGACGCAACGTTTTAATCAACAAACGCATGAACGAAAATTTTGATGTCTCCACCCCTATAACAGCGGCAATCTGCTGCACTGCTGGAACTAGCTGACGTAACATCTGCAGATACATACGTAACTTGCCTAATGACAATTTGCTATGTTGTGTTGTCAAATTTAGGTATCCACTTGCGATGAATCGACCGCAAGATTTATAAAATTAATGTGAAACCTACACCTGGTAAGCGCTGCACAGAAATGAGGCGTAAACATTCTCATGAGTGATGCTATTTCCTGGATCTTGACACCAGCAAGTTTTTATTGTCTTGAGTTTGAAGAAAATATTACTCATTTCTTAACGGCAGTGAATACACTGCCAAAGTAGTGTCGCAATTCCATGGGCAAGAGAGAATCGCTTCCCCTCCTGTATTAAGAGTACTTGAAAGGCACTAAGGCATAGCTGCACTTCATGGAGACGAGTTGAAAAATAAAATGTGTTCTTGCTCCTAGAATCCATTTTTGTGAAACATAAATCATGAAATGTAATTAGAAAATATATTATGCTGCATTGAAATTATTTTACACTCTTGTACCTGACTTTTCCAGAGACAGCTTGCCGTTGATACCAGTCTTGCAGCCTTTGCAAAATTTCTTAATTGGTCCTACAGCTATAACTGCGATAGGCACAGCATTGACATAGAAATACATAATTTTGTTTGGTATCAAACAGTTAACACAATAACTGCAGTGATACTTGACACATGTGGTGGTAATCAACCACGAGAAACTGTGCACTTTTAATTACCATGGATTGTTTAGCAGCGCACAAAGTAAGATGGCATAGTGCGCACAAAATTTTAGAACTGTACATCGATTCCAACATTTCATTACTTGTAGATATATCTATGTGACAGTGCGCAATAGACGTACCTGGTTATTCTCCTCATGCAGCTTCACCGACTGCACGTAGTTGTCTACGACCTCACCCATCACCTCCTCGACAATTACACGAGGTCCGCGATTAGGACGACGTGCCGGGCGTGTAGGTGCTGTGAACATGGAAATGGTACTTTCCAGAATACTCTACAAACGTTTAAGCAAATACACTGACTTACAGCAAGCACTATTAGGAAAAACCTGGCAGCATAGGAAATTGTGGATGGATATTCATTGCACTACTATAAACCAAACAATGTGCTATTCAGAAAACGTCTCAAGACAAATCATCGTAAAAGAGGAACACTTTATGTATTTAGCAACGCAGGTAACAATGCAGTGTAGAGACAGACAACTACCACCATTTTGTCCTTTTTGATTTGTCATAGTTCCTGCTCCTGAACACATACTTCACCTACACACCTGTGACTAGTCTGGCTTAAGCTGAACAGATTTCTTATGAGCTTGCTAATGCCAGATAAAAATGAAGCAGCCTCAACCTATTCATTGTGGCACAGTGACTTATGCTGCCATTCATGATGCTTCACTGTTCTACTGATCAACACTCCATGTAGGGCTTTACATCAACACGTAAGATATCTCAGGTGTGTGCAATGTAGACAGAAGGCACTAACTAAAGGGAGAAGGGACACTGTTTTACTGCACATTTTTGTAAAACAAGCTTTTTGGTCAAAACAGCATGGATGGTAACTCCATGTATGACATGCATCCAGGACTCCTTTATAAATGCATGAGCACACATTAGAAAAAATAGCAACTGTTAAGCAACAATAAACAGTTACTGATACATAGTAACAGGACACATTAAAGGTTTCTGTGCAATATTTTCAGGTATGCTTCTTCCATCCTTACTTTGCATAGCAGTGTGTACTTCATAAAACGTTGTACGACTGCGTTGTATTTTAACAGTTATGTCTGTTGAAGGAAAAGTTAATAACCGCATTTTTAGTACTAATAAAGGGATAACCCGAGAGGCAAAAAGGTTTTCCTGTCGTTTTCTTTCACACCCACTTTTTCTGCCTAGTGGCACGGAAGTACCACTATGTGACATCATACTGTGCAGTTCACCTTCACGTGCAAATGTGCATAATTCAGGGGCAAAATAATAATTACATTTCGTGAGCAATGACTAGTAATAACTGTGATAATAACACAGTACTCCATTTTACCACTGAAAGTCACTCAGGGCTCCAATTCAGTAAGTATACTCGACAAAACCCTCTTCAGTGCAGTACCTGACCTAGTCGGTGGCTCTGCACAATATCCATGGTCCAGCAGGCTGGCTGCAGGTTGTGCTAGCTCCTGCGGCGGCTGCAGCTGCTGCGGCTCCCGATGCTGCTGCTGCTGTTGCGGCTCACCACCTGAGATGTGTCCGTAGAAATGATTACTGAATGTAGAGTTACTGTATATGCTACCACAGCCTGTGGTAGCATATACAGTAACTCTAGGTGGGTGTAAAGTCCCTCAATAATGGTGGGTGCAGACAGCGCGTGTCGTCTGCTTCGCACATCAGTTTCGCAGCGATTGCGTCAGTTTCCATGTTTGCGTTCTCAGTGTTATTACAGTGTTGCGTGTTTGTTCTTGGTGTTGCCAAAGAGTGAGTGCGTGGCTGCTGTGTTCGTGTGCCTGTCATTACAAGAACTATATGGCGGCGGTGAAAAAATGCCGAAGCTAAAGAGACTATGCAAGGAGAGGACCTGCTTTGTGCCGTTGTGTAAAAGCGGTTACCGCTCGAACACAGAGCGTGTATCCTTGTTCACTGCACCATGCGACGCGAAGCGGCTAGCAGAATGGGCAAGAATGATCAGGAGAACGGGCAGAAGACTGACACCAACTGCTGTGGTTTGCGAAAAACATTTCGAAAGCAGTTTAATCGAGCGCGCGTTCTCTGTCACCGTGAACGGTGTTGTCCACGAGATTCCCCGCAATAAACCTCGCCTGAAACCCGACGCCGTACCCACGATATTTGCTGAGTATCCTAAGGACCATGTGCCTAAAGTGCCAGAAAAGAGAAAAACAACAAATCTGTGCGAGAAAGATCTAAAGCTTCCATCAAAGCGGCGCAAGCGCGGCGAGTCAGTTGTCTCTGAGCTATGCTCAGTCATTGAGGGAGCCGAAACAGAGAGTCTCGAAGGTGTCCACCAGAATGCTGCTGTACCTGAAGAGTGCATCCCACGCAGTAGCTTTGAAGCAGCAAGCGCGCAAAATGATGGAGCTCAATGCCTGCAAAACACTACTGAAAGCCGCTACCCGTTCAGCGACCTCTCTATTCCTGTCGCGTGGATGAAAGTGCCATCTCTGCCAGCAGGATCAGTAGCTTACGCTTATTGTGAAGCCGAAATAAATGACTTCGCCACCCTTTTCATTGAGAAAATGGTATTGTTCGAAAAGCCTTTGCCTGAGCGACAGTCAGTAGTAGCCACGGTTTACTTGAGAAGAAGAGAGAAATCAAAACGAGTCCTCCCAACTCGTGATGAGGCCGAATCCCTGATGAAGTACGTTTCCTGGACAGTTCTTTGTGGTGGATGCGGCTTAAAGCCTGCTTCAAAGAAGCACACTTCCTACAGAGACATGTATTTTGCGGAAAAATGCTTGTTATCTACGAAGTCTGAAGGGGAGTCCTACGTTTTCTGCAAGTGCCAGAGTTCTAGCTCAAAACCAAGCCTGCAGGAGAAAAACAAAGGAAAAAGGCAAGCGCAGGGAAGCATAGCGAAAAGAAACACTGAAAGAACATTTCTCGAAATTTGCCGAGAACCAAGAAAGGACTCGCAACTGCAAAAGAACAGGTGGCACACATGAAAGAGCAAAATGAGGCGGTTAGCGAAGAGACATTTGAAAATAAAATTAAATATCTTCCTCACAAACAGCAACGCGCTGTCAAAAGCTGTTTCATCGCTGCAAGACGGAAGTCGCATAAAGGCATGCTATACAATGATGAGTGGATCGTAGAATGCATGATGATGAAGATGCGAAGCCCGAAGTTGTTCGAACATCTCCGCAGCGAAACCATTATGGTACTGCCTGCTCCCAGGCAGTACCATAATGGTTTCGCTGCCTTTAATACCTTTAATTTGCCTGCAAATTAAAGGTATCTGCAACGCTTATTAAAGGGTAGCTTTGGCCTCAGTGCCAATATTTTCAATGCCGTGACTGAAAAGACGAAGGCCATGGATGTTTACAGTCGACAAGGTGGTCTCGTCATCGATGAGATCAAGCTTTCAGAGCACCTAAATGTAAAACCAGCAGGTAAGTAAAGCTTCATTGCATATTCTTCGAAACTCCTGCGTACATGAAGAATGGAGTGTTCGGCTAATCGCTATGATTTTCCTCAAACGAAATGTAATACGATCGAAAGCCCATATGCCTAAGGTGTTCTGCAATGTGTTGCTTTTTATTGCGATATTAATTATATGAACACGTATACTCCAGGTAAATTTTCGCCGCCGCCGTAATGTTCTGTGTGAAGTTAAAGTGCGGTAAGATCCATTCACACCCCTAGCGCCGTATGGTGTGCGTGCAACGGTGCACCAAAAATTACGATGGTTTGATGCACACCGTCTTGCCGTGCGCTGAATGTTGGAGCTGACATTCAAGCGTGAGCTAGGGGGGGTAGCAGGCTCCTCTAGCCCGGACGTGGATGCGTATGGCTGTTCGCGCGGCAGAGTGCATACGCTGTTCGCGCACCGTATCTTTGCGATGGGTGCATAGGGCGGGCCGAGATGGTTTGTGGCTACATAAACGCTCTCCTTGAGTTGGAGGTCGTGTAATCTCAATTTCCGGAACGGCGGTGCCGCGAGAGGCATTTCCTCCCCGCTGCATGTGCTCTCCACCAGAGTTCCTGTTCATCGAGTGCTGTCCGTGAAGAAGTACCGGTGCGCACGCGACACCGTACTTGTAAATTTAATTAGCGAATCTTTACTGTAACCTATACGACTGATAAAACTACGAACCTTAATACTTCGTGTTGTTTAATGCTTTGCCATCGCTATAAATTCCTCGCCTACTGAAACTATATTTACATTGTTTTACTAACGACTGATATGTTCCAACCTTTCTTCAGATGTCAAAGTAAAACTGTATGTTCCTCCTGTGCTTCCTTTTTACAATTAAGGTCACATTGAAGGCTTTGTCGACCTCGGGGATCCTACACCTGCTGACCAGAAGAATGTGCGGGCAGACCATGGCATGGTAGTGCTGTTTCAGCCATTCACTGGTTAGCTGATTTCTTTTTCTTTTTTGCTTCGCAACCGTATAATATGACGTATGCTCTCAGAAAATACTTATACCTTTATGCAGGAAATTGCACACAAATTCTTGGCGTTTTTGCCTCCAAGGGCAATGTGAAATCCGCGACACTGGCGAAAATCATTGTGGAAACAGCCATCCTTGCGGAAAATGCTGGTCTCTTTGTGTACTGCATAACATGCGACGGCGCCAGCTGGAATAGGAGCATGTGGCGGCTGTTTGCAATACACGGTGAGACATCTTATTTGAGCGCAATATGCTAAGTTGTTCTTGCAACGTCGTGCTAGTACTGCAGCACACGCTTTGCGATTTTTTTAACTTGTGGTGAATCAATCGCCAACCGTAGTGGAGCAGTGGCTTTGTTGTAGAGTGCGCTGCAAAGCCCGAGGGTGCGGGATCAAATCATTGCTGCAGCGGCCGCATTTCGACTGGGGTGAAATGCGAAAACGCCCATGTACCACGCATTGGGTGGACGTTAAAGCACCCCAGGTGGTGAAAATTAATCCGTAGTCCAGTCACCCACCACGGTGTGCCTCATAATCTTATTGTGGTTTTGGCATGTAAAACCACACAATTTAATTTTTGTTTTTGAAATTAGGTAATGACTGATTCTCATTGACCTGTTTTCTTTATTTTTTACAAGGTTCTGCAAGCCACGTTCGGAGCAGCACCAAGCACCCAGTCGATCCCAAGAGGCAGCTGTTCTTTGTGTCCGATTTTCCACACTTATTGAAGAACGTAAGAAATGGATTTGTTGCAAAATGGTACCTGACACCGACTGGACATGTCCACAGTGGTATTGTTCAAGCAGCTTTCGAAACGGATTGGGAAAGTATTACACTGAAGGTGATGCCGAGCATTACAAGTGCACACATTAAGCCGAACTGTTTCGAAAAAATGAAGGTGGACATCGCGTTTCAGCTCTTCAGCGATCAGGTCATCAAAGAGCTATTTGTTTACAGGGAGCGCATTGAGTCTTCGTATAAGACTGTGCAGCCGACTGTAGATTTTGTGAAAGAAATGAATCGCCTGATTCGTGTCATGACATCACGGACAAGCGGAAAGGCGCTCAAGCCTGGAAGTCCAAGCATGCGCTTTTTGAAAGGGTTTCTTGAATATTTGCGAGAGTGGGAGCAGCATGCAAAACCGGCTGGTGGTGGTTTTCTTACACAAAGCGCAGCTTCTGGACTAAGGGTTACCAGCACAAGTATCCTTAATCTTGAAAGAACGTAGGTTAGGGCGTGTTGGTATTCCATAACTGAGGTTTTTTAGCGCACGATCAGGAGCGAGAGACAGAGGCAAGACGCTGAGGCATAGCGCTGTGTCCGCATCTTGCCTCTGTCTCTCGTTCCTGTTCATGCGCTAAAAAAACCTCATCATCATCATCGTCATCATCATCATCATCAGCCTGGTTACGCCCACTACAGGGCAAAGGCCTCTCCCATACTTCTCCAACAACCCCGGTCATGTACTAATTGTGGTCATGCCGTCCCTGCAAACTTCTTAATCTCATCCTCCCACCTAACTTTCTGCCGCCCCCTGCTACGCTTCCCTTCCCTTGGAATCCAGTCCGTAACCCTTAATGACCATCGGTTATCTTCCTTCCTCATTACATGTCCTGCCCATGCCCATTTCTCATTTATCCTTAATCTGTTGTCCTACCTGTCATCTACCGTGGGCTTCAAGTATCGTTTAACGTCCCGCTTAAGCCAAGGTAAGCTAGAAAACCTTTTTGGAATAATTAGACAATCATCAGGGTGCAACGACCGTCCAACAGTTTCGCAGTTTCTCGTGACTTTCAACTTACTGGCATTTTATAATCTAGCCAAACCACCCAGAGGAGGAAACTGCCCACGGGACGTGGTCAGAGCACTGCTGAATCCAAATGAGTTGTGTGCAACAACAGGCAGGAGCCTACTGGACAGGATAGACGGCCTTCTTGACCGCGGAAGTGTCAATGAAGCTGAGGATGTCATTCAATATCTTGCGTCCAGCGGTGAGCATGAAGCTTACACAGAAAAAGGAGCAATAGTGCTTTGATATACTATACTGCAGGTTATGTTGCGCGAAAAATCATTGCCAAAAATTCTTGTCCCCAGTGTGCAGGCTGCCTTTGCGTAAGTAAAGCTGAAGCAAGTGTCGACGCTGCTTCATATTTGACTGCCCATTTTGACAATGGAGCCCTTGTCTATCCTAGTCAGACCTTGTCAACAGCTGTGATGGCCATGGAAGATGCTTTTACTGTGTTCTTCAGTAAAAAGTTGCATGTAGCGAGTCTAGCTGATTTTTCAAGTCATCTACAGACACTAGCCTTTCCACAACTAGGGTGCCCAGAGCACAAAAAAAGCAACTTTGACCGCAGTTGTAAAGTTCTATGTTCTTATGAGGTTTCGGTTTTTTTTTTGCTAAAAGCATCAACAAAGAGAGGGAAGCGCAACGAAAACGGCAGAAGCTCCTTAAACTGCGTCACTGCCACTGAATCTATCTTCATGTATGTGTGCATTATGGCATCTAGTGCAGTCTTGTGCCTCCGTTTGACTGTTGTTCCGCTTGAATAAAATCTTTGTTACGCTTAAATAAAAGCTCTGTTTCCTATTTTTGTTCAAGTATATCAGACATAGAAAGAAAACTGCACGTGTTTACCAGGTATAAAAATTTATATAGTACACGGAACACCAGCAGTTCATTTTACAGGCTAACTTACTTACTATTGTACCCTCGGGACCCAATGGGCATTATGAGCCAGGGGTGGGTACATTGTTTACAAACAATCAAAAACATTCAAACCTATCAGGACAACAATAAGAAACAGGCAGAAACAACAGCAAGTAAAAAGAAAAAGAAAGAACAGCGAAATTGGAGTCATTTCGAAAGAAGATCGGTTACAGCGGTCTTGAATGGTTATGCATTAATATAACATTAATAGAACAGTAATATAACCTCAGCATTCTTTTATTTTATTAGAATAAAAATGTAACCTAACATTTACCTTTTAAAACTTTATGCTGCAACCATGGCCAGAATGAAAAACAGGCGTCCTTAGCTATCGCCTAAGGGACACGAAGGTGAACGCCTTGTAAAGCTTACTATAATTCACCCTAATGCTCCTTAATACACCGTGATCCCCCCTAAGTCAACATAATCCACCTTAACCCAATCACTAATAATCATCATCATCATCATCAGCCTGGTTGCGCCCACTGCAGGGCAAAGGCCTCTCCCATGCTTCTCCAAAAACCCCGGTCATGTACTAATTGTGGCCATGCCGTGCCTGCAAACTTCTTAATCTCATCCGCCCACCTAACTTTCTGCCGCCCCCTCCTACGCTTCCCTTCCCTTGGGATCCAGTCCGTAACCCTTAATGACCATCGGTTATCTTCCCTCCTCATTACATGTCCTGCCCATGCCCATTTCTTTTTCTTTATTTCAACTAAGATGTCATTAACTCGCGTTTGTTCCCTCAACCAATCTGCTCTTTTCTTATCCCTTAACGTTACACCTATCATTCTTCTTTCCATAGCTCGTTGTGTCGTCCTCAATTTGAGTAGAACCCTTTTCGTAAGCCTCCAGGTTTCTGCCCCGTAGGTGAGTACTGGTAAGACACAGCTATTAAATACTTTTCTCTTGAGGGATAATGGCAACCTGCTGTTCATGATTTGGGAATGCCTGCCGAACGCACCCCAACCCATTCTTATTCTTCTGATTATTTCCGTCTCATGATCCGGATCCGCCGTCACTACCTGCCCTAAGTAGATGTATTCCCTTACGACTTCCAGTGCCTCGCTGCCTATTGTAAATTGCTGTTCTCTCCCGAGACTGTTAAGCATTACTTTAGTTTTCTGCAGATTAATTTTTAGACCCACTCTTCTGCTTTGCCTCTCCAGGTCAGTGAGCATGCATTGCAATTGGTGTCCTGAGTTACTAAGCAAGGCAATATCATCAGCGAATCGCAAGTTACTAAGGTATTCTCCATTAACTTTTATCCCCAATTCTTCCCAATCCAGGTCTCTGAATACCTCCTGTAAACACGCTGTGAATAGCATTGGAGATATCGTATCTCCCTGCCTGACGCCTTTCTTTATTGGGATTTTGTTGCTTGCTTTATGGAGGACTACGGTGGATGTGGAGCCGCTATAGATATCTTCCAGTATTTTTACATATGGCTCATCTACACCCTGATTCCGTAATGCCTCCATGACTGCTGAGGTTTCGACTGAATCAAACGCTTTCTCGTAATCAATGAAAGCTATATATAAGGGTTGGTTATATTCTGCACATTTCTCTATCACTTGATTGATAGTGTGAATATGGTCTATTGTTGAGTAGCCTTTACGGAATCCTGCCTGGTCCTTTGGTTGACAGAAGTCTAAGGTGTTCCTGATTCTATTTGCAATTACCTTAGTAAATACTTTGTAGGCAACGGACAGTAAACTGATCGGTCTATAATTTTTCAAGTCTTTGGCGTCCCCTTTCTTATGGATTAGGATTATGTTAGCGTTCTTCCATGATTTCGGTACGCTCGAGGTCATGAGGCATTGCGTATACAGGGTGGCCAGTTTCTCTAGAACAATCTGTCCACCATCCTTCAATAAATCTGCTGTTACCTGATCCTCCCCAGCTGCCTTCCCCCTTTGAATATCTCCTAAGGCTTTCTTTACTTCTTCCGGCGTTACCTTCAGGATTTCGAATTCCTCTAGACTATTTTCTCTTCCATTCCACTCCAATCTTCCATTCCACTAATAAATCAATAATTAAATTTGGTAATCATTAATAATATCTCATACACGGCTGGGCATGCTTTGGTTCGCTTCTGTCCTTCCTTGGGTCAGTGATACTTTCTTAACCTCACAACACAACCACTAAACATGGAGAGCTAAGGCTTTTGCCTTAAAAATTACGTTTTTCCTTCGACACTGGAGGTTCCACGATCGAAGCCGAGCTGGCACAAACTTTTCACGCAAGCGACAAGCGCTAAAGAAGCCTGTTGTAATCAAAACAAACCCTAATCAGTAATCAGCTACCCACATTTGAACTGTGCTGCTGCTACGGCTTAATAAAAATAAAAAGCGCAGCAGCCAGCTTGCCGATGCTGTAGAAACACGGCGGGCTACGAAGACAGCACGGATGGATGGATGGATGTTATGAGCGTCCCCTTTGGAACGGGGCGGTGGGTTGCGCCACCACCTTCATTTTTACACGACTTCTTCGTTCAATGCAACCGCTATGTGTACGCAGCACACTTACATGCAAAAGATTTCACAGAGCATACGGGATTAAGCGTAAGCAATCACCAAGGCTCGCGCGGCGATTGAGCGCAAACGAACGAAATGTAAACACGCGGAATCGAGGCGATCAAGCCCTCATTACGCTCTCTTGAGCTATTTTCTTGGAGCACTTATTTGAAATTAAAGGACTAAATTTAGCAGTTTGGGTCCTTCTTTCGTTTTTCGCCACAGTCAGGCACCAGAAGGTGTTATTTCCGCGCATATGCAGATATCTTTTCACCTCACGAATGCCGCGGCGCCGCGGTTTAGCGTGGGCGCCGTCTGCTACAGGAACGTCCTAGGTGGCGCACGCGGCAGATGGCGCTTAGTGTTCCTGTATATGCTCCCGCAGGGAGCAGAGTTGCGCATAGGTGCGCCGTCGTGCTCCAGCTCTGCAGCGAAGCCAATCCTCGCGCGCGCAGGAGCCAAATGCCGCGCGGTGTTCCGCCTTTTTCTCTCGTGGTCGCGAGCTACAAGCGCCAATTGTTCGCAGGCGCTTAGCCAAGGGCACTTCTTAATACAGGCTACGCTTGAACGAGTCATTCGTGCAGCCGGAGGGGTAGGGCTTCCAACCAACCGAAACTTTGTATGTACCTATGTAAACACGCATATACAAACCCACGCACGAACGTACAAATAGGGGGTAGGACCGCCTTCGATTCCCCAAAATAAAATACTCCCGTGGCTCGAACAGCTCCAAAGTTCGCTCGCAAACGCGCAGTACGTCGTCACAAAAAGCGGTGCAATGATTTACAGCATGCATATGAAGTTGTCTTATCATTGTCAGAAGGCAAGAAATGTTTTAAAGAGTGTTTAAAGAAAACTTCACACACGTAAGGTGGACACTTAGCGCATTTTGGCTGCTGAAACCAGCCGATTAATGACCGTCGCCAAGAGAGCTATCGTGCCTGCAGTTATGTCAGTGACCGTTAACAGAGCGTCATTTATCACTAACCATCGTTCACAACAGCTGCACGTTTTCGATACATGCGGTGCAGACACAGATTTAAGCGCATTTCAAATGTTCACATGCGCACATTTTAAGCAAAACTTACTTTTGCGATTAATTCATACCACAGACTAATCAGCTATTTAGTAGCAGCAAATCTGCAAGTAGAAAAAGATTCAAGATGCAAGAGCTTCTAGATCAAATTTTTTTCATACAAGGGAATGCATGAACGGCTGCTGGCAGCAGACCAAGTGTGCTGGTTCTTGGAACCTTGGGGGCAGAATTCAAAGAAACTGGAAAGGCAACAAGCTATTAAAAGTAACAACAGGATATTTTTATTGCACTAATCACATCAAGATGGCAAACTTGCAGAGTAATTATTCACACAGTGCAGACTGTAATATGACAACACATTTTTCTTGATCTCTCACCACTCAGAGAAGAGCCAGTAGTTGAAGACACTGTATCAGGTCAATTAAATCACTGAAGCAGGCTTTGGCCAAAAAGCCAAGTTACAAAGCTTTGTGACCTATCGCATCAGTGGCAAGAAAATTTTACGTCATTCAACAGTGCATTCACTCCACTCCCGCCCACAGGAAACAGCATTCACCAAAGCACAACGAAGATTTCCAGCATGTTTAATTGGACGACAAGTTTTGTTCCACTGGCACCGCGTAGAGCGCTTTACCGCCTTCTGTGCGGTTTGTGCAGTATGGTGCGCTGCATCCCGTCATACTGGAATACAAGTGCCAGTACGATGTGTTTCGTATCACTTCACCAAGGTCCTTGACTTGACATCGTCGAATACCGTACCTGAAACCCGCAGCTGCTCCTCTGAACGCACGATTGACGGGCTTCTGATTGCAATGGCGATGACACTGACGGAAACGACGAGTTCATATGAGTCGGCGATGCGCCCGTAAAGTTGGCTTCGCAGCGACGCGGATCATTTGACGTCATTTTTCGCGCTCGGCCAATAGCGGTGCGAGCGGTGCCGGAAAAGTTATGCGCAACTCTGCTCCCTGCGGGAGCATATACAGGAACACTAATGGCGCTTAAAACCCCTTGATAATTTGAAAGTAGCGACACTCTCCTCCTCACGGCGCTTTCCTCCTCAATTCTCCTCGCCCGCCGGCTGCGCACGGCACGCTATTCCTCCTGGGCTCCCGCGGACGGGCCGCAGGATTCTATGGAGTCGTGTTATTTTGGGCCAGTTGCGCGCCCCAGTGGGGTTCAAAATTTTGAGAAATGCTAGTAACAGCATCGATAATGCTGGAGGGAACGTTTATGAGGAGGTTGGTTTTTTCTTAAAGCCGTATGAACGGGGTATACTGATTTAAAGGGAGCTTTGAGGCGAGTTCTATACTCCAGACAATTTTTCTGCCACATGATCAGATGCTTTACTTCGTACGTCTGGTCTAGTATTGCTCGTGACACATCCCTTTGTGTGTGGCTTATTAAGCGAAAGCCTTAGACCTCTGTTTCAAGGTCCCGTTGTGAGCTACAGAAAATATCATGTGACCGAAGGAAGGCGGGAAGCGAACCAAAGCATGTGCAGCCGCGTATAAGAGATGATTAATCATTACCAAAGTAATGATTGATTAGTGATTGGTTTGTTGTTCATACACCCTAATCCACCCCAATCGGTCTTAATACACTTTCATCAACACTTCACCTTAATCCACCATAATCCGCCTTAATTCTCCTCCAAGCACCTAAATCTTTATTCATGCATTTTAATCATTCGTAATTCACTCTAATCCACCTTAATCTTCTTTAATACACTCTAATCAACCTTAATCCTCCCTAATCCACCTTATGTCAACCACTAATGATTCATTAATTAACTTGGGTAATCATTCTCTCATACAGGGGCGGACATGCTTTGGGTCCCCTCTGGCCTTCCTTGGGTCACGTGATACTTCCAGTTTAGAACGCGACCTTGAAACATAAAGACCTAAAGGCTTTCGCCTTAAAACCTAAAAAAAGCTCAATTTTGACTAGTGAACGCTCATCACCTACAATACTACGGGGATACTTGCCACTAATTTTTTCAGGGCGCAAAGCAGAATCAATAATTCTGCGCTTCCGACTGAATAACAACAGTTAGCGACGTGTAAAGTGATGGAGCCACCCCAGAATATTAAGCATACTGAGGACAACCGCAACAAAAACGCTGGTGAGCAGGCCGGAAGAATGATAAAAAAAATGCAGCATTACGGGATGCTTTGCTACGAGTTATAAGAAAGACTCCTCAGCTCGCAAACAACGCTGTTCTTTGTCAGAACAAAGTTGCTTCGGCCAATGTCATGCAGCCACTGCTTCCTACGCAAGCCGTTACGCTTTCGTTGTGGTATCATAAAAACGGCATAACCATCTTCAGGCTTCTTGCTGCAGTTATATGCGCAACAGCCCGGCATAGCGCTAGCACATAGACCAGAAACACTGCGCACAACGTTCGCTACGCCGAGCTAAAGCACCGAGCCAGCCGTGCCCAGGAGGAAAATGGCGCGAACGAAAAAGAAAAACACAAGCAAAACTCAAGATCCGCGCGTTTCCAAGGGCAACGGCAGGGAGACCAATCGTGCAGAAAAACGGGGGCAAAACTGGTTGTCGCGGGGGGGGGACACGCAAGGGGCGAGGAGGAGGTGAGGAGGTCGCGCGGCGGCGGCAGAGTTCAAAGAGTGGCGGTACTTTCAAATTATCAAGGGACTTTAATGGCGCTACCTTGGAAATTATAGAGGGACCTTAGGAAACGGGGTTTTGCACGTATGGCCGCTTTACCAGGTGTTCTGTGGCCTTACTGGGTTTCTGGCTGCTGCGCCTCGATCGTGCTCCCGCCAGTTTAGTTGCTGTGTGGCAAACGTAGCGCCTACATATATGGGGCACGACGCCGCTGAAAGGATGGGACGCTTACCGTTGCTGTTTTTCCAGATTACGTTCCTCGGTGCCTTATCTCCGTGGGTTCTCGAACCTTGGTCGCGCTGGGCTGATCAAGCATTCCTGTCCCGGTTTCCAAAAGTGCAAGGATGGCCAAGTTCGGTTCCTTCTTCTACTGGTGGCTGGCAACATGGTCCCTTCACTGACGCCCTCGCAAGCTATGAAGCGGGATATAAAGGCCAGCAAGGCACCACTTCGGTAGGGCACGACGCCGCTGAAAGGATGGGACGCTTACCGTTGCTGTTTTAGAGCGCAGCTCTTTGGCGTCCGTTCCTGGGTTTCGCGTCGGCGTTGTCGTCGGCCTCGTAACCAGCTCCGCCCCCCTTTCATCCCCCCAGCGCTAGCAGCGACCGACTGATACCGCTGGATGCCGCTGACGCCGCTAGAGAGTCAAGATAACGTGACTGCATAGAACACCGTCGCCGCCATGCAGAAAGAGGAGGAAAGGGTCCCCCCCCCCTGGTTCTTAGCGCTGCGGAAGCGAGGGTATCATATTGTTTGTGTCGGCATCGGCGGCGTTGTCCCTGAAACCAACTCCGCAGCTGGGGTTGACTCACTATCGGCGTCAGCGGCATCAGTCAGTCGCTGCTATCTCTTTTTCAAGGTTGGTTACTTCAAAGATGCATCCTGTATAAAATGCAGCCATTACTGCCTTGTTGCGGTGTCGTGCCCGACCGAACTGTATGATAAGATGCGGCGTTTGCTGCTGTTCTTTTCATTCTTGCGCAAAAATTCTGCATGTCTGTTGTTGTTGCTGTCGGGTGATATTGAATCAAATCCCGGCCCTACCGTCGAACAAACACTTAACATAGTTCTTGAAACTGTGTGTAGGCTAGAAGCTGGTCAGAATACATTAATCGGTGAAATTAAGAGGCTGAGCGAAAAGCAAGATGCTACCGATAAAGAAATTAAAAGCTTGACCGAGAGAGTGGTCACTTTGGAGGCAAAGCTTGTTTCACATGCCACCTCACTGTCTAACAGCTCTGATCATGCTAGTGGCTCATTTGCCGATCAACTTCGGGCAGTAATGTCAAGGTGTGACGAAGCTGAGAACAGAATGCGACGGTGCAATCTGTTGTTCTTTGGAATCCCCGACGAGGATAAAGAGAGTTGGTCGACTACAGAAAGAAAAATTATTGCCCTATGCTCAGATAAGTTGGATATCACAACTGCCAGTTCTCAGTTTGAACGTGTGCACCGGCTGGGAAAATTTGCTTCAAATAAATCAAGACCAATAATTGCCAAGTTTACGTTATTTAAGGATAAGCAGGAAATTCTCACTAGCGCACATAAGCTGAAAAATACTGGGATCTCTATTAGAGAAGATTTTTCACTAGCTACTCGACAGGCACGTAAGAAATTGCTTCAATTCGCCAGAGAACGTAATTGTCCCTACAAATTGAATGTTGACAAACTTCGTATCAATAATACCACGTATATTTACGATAGTTGTTCTGATTCCGTAGTACCTGCTCGATAGCTAGTTGCCGATGTGCGCGGTGCTAAAGTCCAGCGGCTATCAACTACACGCGCACCTTCACTTTCAGTATCATTTACCAACATCCGCAATCTGTTGCCAAAACGTGTCATGCTTAAATCATATCTTGATGATAGCATGTCTGATGTTGTATTGTTAACCGAGACCTGGCTTAATGCAGATGTAAGTGACTCCGAGTTATTTCATACTTCTAATCAGTACGCCATTTATCGCCATGATCGTTCTCATAAAAAGGGGGGCGGCGTGTTGGTGGCCATCAATAAAACTATTCCTTCTTTTCTCGTTGACACTGACACTGCTCTTGAGGTAGTTTGGGTGGCTTGTCCTACATTATACGGGAAGTTACTGATGGGCGTTTGTTATCGCCCACCTGCCACTGACCGCTTGTTCGTGTCTGATCTTCATAAAAGTATTACCAGGGCCCTTGAACAGTTTCCCACTAATAAGATATACCTATTTGGGGATTTTAATTTCCCTGATATTAATTGGTCTCGCTTGTCTTCATCGAGCACTGATTCAGGTTATTTTATTGAGCTGTGTTTAGAGTTCAATCTTACGCAAATTGTTTCTGAGCCTACCCGCGGTACTAACATATTAGATCTGATTCTCACAACAGAGCCACATAGCATAAGCCCTGTCATGCAACTTGATGGATTTAGTGACCATAACCTACTGCAGTTCTCAATTTCTATTCCACTGAAATTCGCTGGTGCTGAACGTAAGATTATAAGGGATTATAACAAAGCAAATTACGAACAAATGAACAATGAACTTGAGGTTTTCCTCGAGAAAACGTTTCTTCCATCATTTACAAATAATTCTGTTGAAGTGAATTGGAATTCATTCAGAAATATTATGTCACTCCTAGTAGACAAATATGTGCCACTACTCACTATATCTAATGACAAACGTAACCCATGGTTTAATAAATCACTTAGATCACTCCGAAATAAAAAGAAAAGGTTATACGCTTCTGCTAAACGGCTATCGTGTCCCTCGGCATGGTCTAAATATAAGGATTGTTTAAAATCTTACTGCCTAGCAATATGTGAAGCCAAAAAGAAGTATTTTTCCAAAGATCTGTCCTCACTTCTACACACTAACCCTAGAAAGTTTTGGCAAGCTATCTCTACTGATCGTGGCAGTAATACAGTAACATTACATGACGCTGACAATGTTCCTGTCCCTGCATCTGAGTGTACTTCAACTTTCAATTCGTTCTTTAGCTCTGTGTTCACCAATGAAGACTGCTCTTCCATTCCCTGTGTCTCCGACCTTCATTATCGCTTCATGTCCCTTATAAATATTAGTGTTGAAGGCATTTCGAAACTAATACGCGATCTAAAGGTGTCTACATCATGTGGCATTGACAATAATAATTCTAAAATTCTAAAGAACACGTCAGCTATATCCAGTCAGTGCTACATCTTTCAGCAGTCTTTATCAACAGGTCTTCTACCTGCTGACTGGAAGATAGCCAAAGTTATTCCTATATTCAAAGATGGAAACAGACACTCACCTGGTAACTACCGCCCCATTTCACTAACATGCATATGTTGTAAGCTTCTCGAGCACATCATTGCCTCCCATTTATCCCACCATCTTGAATCTAATAACTTTTTCTTTCAAAATCAACATGGTTTCCGTAAAGCGTTGTCTTGTGACACCCAACTTTTGGAATTTACATCAGATTTACATTATGGCATGAATAACAGCAAAATGATTGATTGCATCTTTCTCGACTATGCAAAAGCATTTGACAGAGTGGCTCACTGTCGTCTAATAGCTAAATTAACTGCTCTTAAGATTGACTCATTAACATTATCTTGGCTTCGCAATTTCTTATCTAATCGGCACCAGTTTGTATTTGTGAATAACTTTAACTCCTCCACGTCTGTTGTAACATCAGGTGTACCCCAGGGTAGTGTGCTAGGCCCTCTTCTTTTCCTAATCTTTATAAATGATTTACCGAGCAACATTTCCTCCTGCATACGACTTTTTGCGGATGATTGCGTCATTCACAGAACAATTAACTGTCATAATGATCACCTAACTTTGCAAAATGACCTTCACCTAGTTATCATTGGTGCGACCGTTGGCAAATGACACTTAACACATCTAAGTGCTGCGTTCTTTCCTTCACTCGTACGAAATCATATCCTAATTTCCCTTACAAAATCTGCTCGTCGGAAGTTCCCCGTGACTCTACTTACAAATATCTTGGCGTTCATTTTTCTACTAACCTAGCCTGGAGCTTTCACATCGAGAAAATATGCGCTAAAGCTAACAGAACTTTAGGGTTTTTACGTCGTCATCTGCACCTCTCGCCATCTACCATCCGTCAACAGGCCTACCAAACTTTTGTACGCCCTCAACTTGAATACGCTTCTTCAATCTGGTCTCCTCATCAACAATACCTAATAGATAAATTGGAATCCATCCAAAATCGTGCTGCCCGCTTTATAACTTCTAACTACAGTCGTCAATCTAGCATTACCCAAACTAAACGCGATGTTCTCCTGCCGGACTTGGATTCCCGCAGCTCTACTGCTCTCCTATGCCTGTTTCATAATTACTACTATAACTCATGGTCCAGCCGCCTGTCGCTTGATACTCCTTCTCGCACATCTACTCGACTTCATAATCATCTCAGTTTCAGGCGCATTTTTGGCCGCACACAGTCATTCAATAACTCTGCATTACCGCGCGCCATCGCACTATGGAATAGCCTTCCAAATATTATTCTCTCAATAAAAGATCCTGCAAAATTTCGTGAACATTTGGAACTTCACATGTTCCTTTGACTTTGTTGTACGACTTTGTATTGTATTAGCCTTTGTATTGTTTTTGGACTTTGTTTTCCATTGTATTTCCTTGAACTTGTATGTATTTTTCCAATGTTTAACAGTGTTCCTTTTTTTCCAATGTACAAACTTATTTGTTTCTCTTACTATGCAGTTCCCTTCTTTGCGTTAATTATTTGTCATTTTTCTGTAACCCCCCATACTCAATGCTCCTCCGAGCCTGTAGGGTAAACTGAATAAATAAAAATAGGCCGTTTTTTAGTAGGCGCCGCCATATTGTGAACGCAGTGGCGCCGCCTATGAGCAGCGCCATACTGGCTTGGGTGAAAGCGGTCGTTTGCATGGCAGGCATACGCTCGGCGGTGGGTTCTGGCGTTTGTTTTCGCGGTCGTGCGGTCTGCTTAGTAGGACGTGCGTCTTCTACGTGGTAAACGGTTCTTTGAGACGTGCTGAAGTGGTTTAAGGCGTCATGGCCGGAATTTCTGCTGGCGTTGAGGTGGACGGAACACGCAGCGCGGTGTGCGCGCATATTCGAGTCTACAATCAACCTCGGAGATGAATTGTGTATTTCTGAATGTTCCAGTCACTAATCTGACCTTATTGCAGTATTATCCTCTATTTCTAAGCTGCGGTTTAGGAGCCATGAAACATACGCGACGATCGTAACAGCGTGAGCGTGGGCACCGTTCTGCTACGATAGGAGATGTGATGTTATACTTTGACAAGCGTTCAAACTGTTCGCTGCAGGTTACATTGCGTGACTACTTGGTTCGATGGATGAGGTTTCCGCCCCTGAATGAAATAGTTTTGGCAAATGATAGCAGCATACCTTACAGTCTGAATTACGCTTATTCAGCAAAGGGACTGTTTACGAACTGCGCGAGCGTCCTAAGCAGTGGTAGGTGCTGGATTACATACATCTTTGTTCTATATACCGCATGGTCCATGCATACCGCATCAGCGGTTATATATTTATAAACGTTGTGCGGCGTGACTACGTGACGCCCTGTTGGGGCGTTAGCCCATTTTCTCTTGCTTTTTCGAGAAAGAGGATGATAACCGAATTTCTTTTTCGGTTGTTTTCGTTCCGTTCTCTACGACGCACTCACCCGCATTACGGAAATTTTGTCCTCATATATAGGCATCGCATTCTTTTTATGCGATCCCTCATATATAATGGCTGTATGCAGGCCAAAAAGGCAATGCCGAAGCGCACAGCTTACATATGTACCGTGCTGGTTCACCAACCGCAGTGATCGCTGTGTTGAGCAGCGCCATCGGCCTCATGCACGAAGGCTGGCGTAGACATATGGTAATTTGAAGCGGACTACAGTTGAAATGCGCCAGAACGATGCCGGTGCATCACAAATATTTCATAGCGCCTGCCGCTTAGATGTTTCGTGGTTGCCTTAGGTTGGCCGTGCGCGAGCATGCGCTCTTATGCTTAATGTTTTACTCCCTACGCAAAGCGATCAGATATTGAGCAGATTTACCATTTCATGCTGCTAATACAGAGACACCGCTTTTCTTTGTTGAATTAAAACCGATATAAGCAAAATGGTTCACAACACATACACAAACCGCGACTGATAATGTGCGTACACCGCGGCTTATAAAACGCGTCACATTTTTGCGCCCCCAAAAGATATTTCCGCCTACTGTAGTTACCGATGAACCGAAAGGCTTCCCTGACGACCTTATATGAACGGACACGGCGTAAATTTCACAGAGTACCATCTAAAACATCTCGAAATCGTTCCGCAGCACGCGACAGCAATACTTTCAAGCAGCGCCGCGCCGGATCGCCCAAGCCAGAGAGGAAGAAAGGCTCTCCGCGCGCCCTATCCTCCTCACCCGATGAAACGGTCTATGGGGCTCTTGCATTGCCCAAGGGGCGCTGTGAGATGGATGGATGGATGTTATGAGCGTCCCCTTTGGAACGGGGCGCTGGGTTGCGCCACCAAGCTCTTGCTACTATACTGCCTAATATTCTACCTAGGTTAAACAATGAAAAAAAAAAAACCACGATGAACTCCCACGCCCAAATGTTGTGATCCCCTATTGCGAACTGTGCTTTTGTACGTCTCCGTCTTTTGTCGTTTCCCTACTTATCTTCCACCAATCCTCCAGTCGCCTCTTACTAATGTCTATTGCGGACATGTTTGCTTTACCACTGCTCCCTCTGAACCCAAGGGCTTCAAGGAGGCCCGTGGTGCCTAAATCGACCGCTGGGTAGACGTCTTCACATTCTAATAAAACATGCTCCGTAGTTTCCCTAGCTTTACCACAGCAAGCACATGCTTCGTCTTGCTTCTTATATCTCGCTTTATAGGTGCGTGTTCTAAGGCATCCTGATCTCGCTTCGAAAAGTAATGAGCTTCCCTTTGAGTTATCATAAATGGTTTCTTTCCTGATTTCGTTTTTTCCTCTTAAGTAGTTACTCATGGCAGGTTTCTTTTCCATTGCCGCCACCCATGAGATTAATTCAGCTTCTCTGACTTTCCGCTTGACCTTTGTTGTTGTGTTGTCCACCCTACAGGCCGCATACTTGCTGGTAAGCTTCCTAGTTCTTTTCCTCCATATTTTTGGCTACCTCTTCAAATGCCTCCATCAAGTGTTACAATGCTGCATGCAGCCATACTAAGGATCTCGCAGCAACACCTGCAGGTAAAAAGCAGAAGCAGTCAAAGTGCTGGTGTGTACTGGACACTATGTTTGAAAACTTTTAGGCAAGAAGAGTGCAACAAGCAGACATAACAACTGCATTTCTTTCCATAATTCCCCATTTGAATGGCCTTTTCTTTTTGCTTAGAAAATGCCTACGCCTAGCCACAGCAGTTCCCTCATACAGACTCCGCAAGCCAAGAGGCCGTGGAGGCAAATGCAGGTGAGAGGCAAGAAGCAATAGCACTGGTATCGACATTCATCTAATTTCTTTTTTTTTCGTTTAGACGGCCAGCACAGCTCGAACAGCCACCTTGACTGTGGGTGTGTCACCCTAGTCGCCAAGGAAACATTTGAGGGAAAGCGACAGGCAATGTGAACAGCCACTTCTCCATCTAAACGATACTCTTCCTCTTGGATGACTCCTACGCCTCGCCACGCCAGCACAGTTGTGCACAAAGATGCCGCGAAGGCACGTGCAGGTCAGAGGTAAGAAGCAGTGGCACTGGTGTGGACATTCACCCTATTTCTTTTTCTTACACTGTGGCAGCCAGAACACCTCAAACAGCCACCTTGACTGCGGGTGTGTCAGTAGATTGCGGTTGTACATATGCTCATAATAAACTTCAGTAAACTTGAACGTGATAATAAACTTGAAGGCAAATGGGACATTGATGCATTGTTTTTCTGAATATTTATTGTACACATACAATATATGTTATACTTTGCAGTGCTACAGAGCGTATTTTGAAGCTTCCCCCTATATTTTGCACCTTTATTTACGTATGTGTTGTATGGCCCTCAATGCAGTTCATGTTGTAGCAGCTGTTTTGTCTGTGTATCGCACATTGCCTTAAGCTCGTGATACCCACATACTTCTATCACATATACAAGATAAAGTTCTATGTAGTACTCAGTGTTACAACAAAGAATGAAAGTAAACAATCCGATCGTGGAATTGTGTTTATTACAGTGATTCTACTAACAGGTTGACAACTTGATCTGGTCAATCCGTCCATAGCCTCCTCTATTTTTCAAAAATAAATGAGGCTATGATCCGTCATGGCAAGGAACTGTATGTATACATAAAAAAGGGGGGGGGGTATGTGTGTGTGTTTGTAGTGGGGGGGTTTAGGATTAGGGCGGTATGAAAAAATGTACCAACATCGTCCTCTAGATCCATTCCGTTAAGCTACCGTAACAAAGCGTATTATGCATAAAGTTCATACAACCAACTCCGATATTACTACACACGCCAGGCGACGCGAGCTACATTTGCCATGACGCATTCGCGACTGCACCGGATGCCTTCCATATTATTCTGGTTAATCGTGCTCACTGCACCGAGGCAAAAGAAACATCATGGGCGCAGGTGCCTTTACAGTATCTGGACCTTGCGAGGCACTGCTGCGCGTGCCAGGGGAGCTGTCCGTGGGAACACACCTGCCTCGGCGGCCCCAACCTACGTACCGTTCTGCTTCGAGATTTGATCCCCCCCACTGTCCCTTGGGTGCCCTGGAGTTCCTGCGCTGCCTGCTTTATTATAATCTCAGGTGCTCTCCTGAGACTTCCGTTTGTCGTTTACGTGTGCCCTACCCAGCTGGATCAGTACTTATAATAATAAGAAAACCCGATCTATCGTCGCGACGATAGATCGCGAAAGCGGCTTTCGCAACATACCGCGCCCGTGCGAAGAGAATTATGGGGCGCCAACGAGGAATCTGACCACAGCGTCGAGCTCGTAACCTCGTGCAACAGGCGTGACCGCTGAAAACCGCATACCGTCGGAAACTTCAACAGGATTATCCCTCGGTTGCAAAACTGCCACCTGCACGGCCAACATGGACCACACCGACACCGTCCCGCAACATAGAATAAAGAACCAACTTATAAAGCCCAAACACACGGCTGCACGCACACATCACGACACTACAAGCAACGTTACTAGATTATTTTCAGTTGTCAAACTCCGCCGCGGCACCTGGCCTCTTTCTGTCGCGCCTGCGGTGCGGCGCGCGCGACACTGTCGGCCCGAAGGCGGGTGGTGCGAGCAACGTTTGTGCGGGCGGACAGAGACCCTGATGCGTGCAGCAGCGTGGCACGTTTTGCTCGTGTTTCTTATTTGTGAGTCAGGAAAGTGCTGCTTGTCTTGTGAGCAAACATGCCTGCAATGAAACAATGAAACTAGAAAAACCACGAGAAACAAAGTGATAGCTAGGGAGGGTGCAGCGCCCTTCCTAACTATCACTTTGCCTGTTTTTACTCCTGTTTTTTTGTTTGTGGTAATAAAACCTTGCAAGCATTCTACGACGAAATAGTGCACCAGACCACCGCCTTTCAACTTCGTGCGCATTCCCTAAGGGCTATAAACTTGTTAAACTAATCATTTCAGGTCATCAAATATTTTTTGGAACTGCTGAACTTGACAGAACAGAACGCAATTCAAAAGAACCTGAAGCTTTTTGCATCATAAGAAATGACAGAGTCGCTGCGAGTAACTCTGATGTCGAGTTTAAACATTGCTAGGAAATTCACTCACTCATGTTTTTTCAGCGACACTTTGGACTAGTGCGTTCCTTCGATGGAGGTGAGTCCCATCCAACTATAAACAACTTCACGCAGATATTCCGCCTTCTAAGCCTGTATACACCTGTCGCTGCGTGGGAGTGTGGAAGGTGTGCCAGGCTTTGTGCTCGTCGGCGTCAACGACACATTCAAGCAGACCAGAGAAGCCGGCAAGTCAAAACATAGTCTTCGCAATGCCATTGAGCCGACATTGATAAGTTGTGTGGAGCCAGGCAGCTCACCAGAACGTGCTCGCAATGAGCACACTTATGCTCGAGGAAACATAGAGGACAATGCTGGTTATTATCTGTGTGGATATGTCATTCATAAAGTCAGAAAGGGCACACCATGTGATCTATGCATAGCGGACATAAGCTATGAAATCCCAGCAGTTGGCTGCGACAGTTACTTAATTGAGTACAGACGTCTCAAGCAAGGTTCCTTAAAGCACCCGACGCCGAAGATGCTGGGCTTTATGAAGACAGCTAACAGAAGTGTGTCAGCTTCCCTGGATGAGGCAGACCTTTACGGAGAGATATTTTGGAAGGTTTTAGATGATCTGGAGGGGTGCTGCCTCCCTCTTCTTGGTTGTCCAGAGCATATGTCCGCGTTCACGTTCGAAGTACTGAATTTCTTCATTGTTATGCGGATCCATTTTTACTCCAGGGATATAAACTGTCAACTAGAAAGCAGTAGCTGTAGCAACCAAGAAAGCGTATCTTTTGTGAATATCGATGCAGCATGGTTAGATTCATCAATCCGGCGTTGTACCGGTCCTATTCTTTTTTTCATGCGTACATAAAACAACATGCCACAAACGAAAGGCTTCACTCTCCTCTTCATTCACCTATTAGCTGCTTTTTACAGAGTGCACAATGTAAAACGGCTATTCATTGTATATTTAGCGCCACGAAAAGCAGCAAAAGAAAAAAAAGAAACTGGCATTGAGTCGGCGGCGCGCTGCTGCCTTGGGAAGCTTCCGTAGCCAACCGGGCCAACCTAATGTCGCTTCCTTGGAAATTATAGAGGGACCTTAGGCCAACCGTGGCGGCAGCGCCACCTCGCGAGAGGAGACGGCAGAGGGTCACGTTCTCGCGCCGTCCCAGGCGGAGTTTTACTACTGAAAGGTATCTAGTAACGATGACTACAAGCGAGACGCCATGCTGCTACGCTGCTACTGTTGCCGGATTAAAACTGACTACTGTCACCAAGTCCAGCAAGCGTCTCAGGAGCTGGCAACCCCGGCGCGTAGCAACATGGCGGCGCTCTTGCGGTTCCCGATTTCAGTGCATGGTCCCTATGGGTAATTTTTGTAGGAAACTCTATGCTATAGGTAGCTTGCCCTCTAGAGTCAGTATAGTAACGCTATGCCTCTCCCTCTTGCTCGCGCCACTAGGACATTATTCTACAGGTTTTCCCGCTCAGTTTAATCCAAACGCCATTGAAAACAATCCAGGTATACCAGCCAATTTAATCTGAGCGCCAGCATTTGTAATCCCAGTGCCAATAATTTAATCCAGGTGCCACCACATTTAATCCCAGCGCCATCCAAATTAATCCGCGTGCCAACTCATTTAATCCTTGCGCCAGCCATTTTAATCCAAGTGCCACACATTTTAATCCCAGTGCCAGTCAATTTAATCCTGTTGGAAATTGATTGAGAAACAAATAATTCTTGCAGAAGAGCTCGTAACAGGCGTCATGAATGCCGTCTATTCATTGATGTGATCACTATATTGGCGTCAGCACTATAGCACCACAGTTTCCACGCTACCGGTGCTGTCATGGTTGCTTCAGAAACGCTTCCGTGTGTTGTACCGCTCGCTCATTTCCTTCTTTTCGAATCGCATTTCCGAGTGACAAGAGGCTCACATAGGTGAGGCAGAATCGTGACGGATATTACGCGACATGGGCTGCGATCATGACATGTGATTTCCTTCCCTATCGTCTTGCATATCGATCGACATCGTTCGCAAGGGTAAAAACTTGCTCACCATTACTTGGCATGATCACTAAACGATTCAATATAGCTCACTAATCTTGTATTTTGCACGCACTCTTATGCTTCCGACATGCATACCAAACGACATGGTTCTGAGAATGTCAACAGCTTATTCTTGAGTGACATGATTAGGTCACTATAGTGAACTACTCGACTTCACTGCCGTCGCACCTCTCCTAACCTGCCTACTAACGTGTCAAAGGAAATCGCTTTCAAAGCTTTAAAAACTGATCCCTATCACTGACTAAAGTGACGTGATCACTATAGTGACTCGCGTGACATCACCACGTTTCTCACGCATGTACTATCCTAAACTACCGGCATGTATATCAAACGAAGTGGCTTATAAAGGGTAATAACCAGCTCGCTATCACCCAGCCAATGAGGTCATCACTAGTGACTCCCATGACGTCATCATGGTTCCCACCCAACCATGCACTCTCCTAATCTGCCGACATGCATATCAAACGAAACGGCTTTCAAAGAGTAACAGCCTGCTCATTATCGCAAAGTCAAATGAGGTGATCACTAGTGACTCGCGTGACATCACCACGGCTCTCACCCAACCATGCACTCTCCTAACCTGCCGGCATGCATATCAAACGAAACGGCTTTTGAAGGGCAAGAACCTCCTCCTTATCACAAAGTAGAATGAGGTGATCACTAGTGACTCCCGTGACGTCATCATGGTTCTCACCCAACCATGCACTCTACTAATCTGCCGACATGTATATCAAACGAAACGGCTTTCAAAGAGTAACATCCTGCTCATTATCACAGAGTAGAATGAGGTGATCGCTAGTGACTCACGTGACGTCACCATGGTTCTCGCCCAACCTTGCAATCTCCTAACATGACGACATGCATACCAAACGAAATGGCTTTTAAAGACATACAAACTGCTCACTACCACAAAGTTGAATGAGGTGATCACTAGTGACTCATGTGACGTCATTAAATTCGCACGCGAGCGTCAACTCCCCTTACCTGCCGGCACCTATTTCAAAAGAAATGGTTTTCAAAGGGCAGGTAGCTGCTTACTATCGCTCATTAACATGACGTGATCATTAGTGACTTGCGATGCGCTGTTACGACAAACTCGCTCAAGATATCGTGTTAGAGAAGAGGCGCATTGACACGCGCAAAGCGTGTTATACATGAAGTCACCATGAAGATTATTTAGCACGCACTCTTCATTAAGGGCTGCATTAATATAAAATATTTTTAAAACCCGAAATATGCGAATTGAGTCGCACCTTTTTCTTACAAATGAATTGGTCATTATGAAACGATGGTTATACTATGGCTAGCAACCTTGTTATGCTACCGACGTCGCAAAAAAAATATCCTTGTATCGGCTTACACTTTGATGGTTGCCGCGCGTTAATCAAATATAAGTGGAAGATTGCCGAATAGCTAAATCTCGGATGCGTAGGATTGAGAGAGAGAGAGTGAACTTTATTTAATAAGCACCAGCAGTTTTGTCGGCTGGGCCTAGGCCTCCCACGATGGGACGTCGAGGTCTTGCCTCTTCGCCGCTTCGTAGGCCTGCTGGGTCGCCCAGAGTTGGTCGTCGAGGTGGGAGCTGCGCAGGGCGGCGTGCCATCTCGACGAGAGGGTCACGGGATTAAGGTCTTGGTATTGGTGTTTGCACTGCCATAACATGTGGGGGAGTGTTGCCGATTCAGTTTTACAGACCTTGCACGTCTGGCTCAGGTAGATGTCGGGGTATATAGTGTGATAGCGTGTGAGGGAGGGGTATGTGTTTGTCTGCAACAGGCGAAGGGTGGTTGCCTGTGCCCTGTTTAACTTGCAGTGAGGGGTGGGGAAGGTTCTTCTTGCGAGGTAAAATGACTTTACAAGGTCGTTGTATCTTGTAAGGCGGTCGCGTCCTGCGGGTGCACCTGCACCGTCTCCGGCACGGTTGACTAGTCCTCGTGCTACGGAGTGTGTAACCTCGTTGAGGTTGGTGAGGTGCGGGTGGACAACGCCGGCGTGTGCTGGGATCCAGACGAGGGTGATTTGATTTTCAGACGAATGCGGGGCTTGTCGTAAGATGCGGAGTGATTGATGAGAAATGCGACCTTTGATGTAGTTGTTGACTGCTGCGCGAGAATCGCTCACTATGGTGTGACAGGCTGGGTCAAGAGTGGCCAGGGTGATGGCCACTTCCTCGGCCTTCTCGGAATTTTTTGGTAATGATGCTGGCAGCATGTCGGAGCAAGCCGCCTGCTGTGGTAACCGCCGCAAAGCGCCGTCCTTCTTGGTACTCAGCTGCGTCGACGAAGGTGACGCCCGCGGTATTGGCGTAAGCTTTGATGAGAGAAGTAGCTCGTGCCTTGCTGCGTTCTTTGTTGTAGTCTGGGTGCATGTTTCTCGGAATAGGGTTGGCGTGTATCCATTGCTGAATGTCGCGTGGTATTGGGTGTTTGTCTCCATGTTGACGGTGGTAGGTGATATTAAGCTTGTTTAGAATGCTGCGGCCCGTTTCCGTGAGAGTAAGCCTCTCTAGTTGAGATCGACGTTGGGCCTCGATTAACTCGTCTATCGTGTTGTGGATACCTAATTGTAGTAGAAGTTCCGTGCTGGTGTGGTTGGGTAGTCCTAAGGCCTGCTTATAGGCTCCTCTAATGATGATGTCCAGTTTAATCTTCTCAGCTTTGTACCAGTTGAGAAAGGGCGCAACATAAGTAATCTGACAGACGATAAAAGATTGGACAAGGCGGATGAGGCTGTCTTCCTTCATACCCCCTCGCCGGTTGGTCACTCGTTTCAGCAGTCTGGATGTATTGGCGGTCTGTCGAAGTATCTTTGAGATTGCCGTAGAGTTAGCTCCGTTGGCTTCTATGGTCATACCAAGAACGCGGATGCAAGGGACCACGGGTATAGGTCTGCCATCCCTCAGGTTGAGCTCTATTTCCTCGTATTGGCGTTTAGTTGTGGAGCCCCGCGGGGGGCGTCCACGGAGCGTGGGGCGGTATAGGAGAAGCTCCGACTTTTCAGGGGAACAGCGGAGTCCCGTGCCTTCAAGATAATTTTCTACGACGTCAATGGCGTCTTGTAGGGCAGTTTCGATTTGGCCGTCACTGCCCTTTGCAGTCTAGATTGTAATGTCATCGGCGTATATGGTGTGTTCAATGCCGTCGAGTTTTTGTAGTTCTTGTGCTAATCCAAGCATAACCAGATTAAACAGTATTGGGGAAATGACAGAGCCTTGCGGTGTGCCCGTGCTGCCGAGGGAGAGTTCCTCCGATCGAATGTCTCCGACCGACAGGAAGGCCTTCCGATTGGATAGAAAGTCACTTACGTAGTTGTAAGTGCGTTCTCCAAGGTTGAGCAAGGAGCAAGGAGCTGCGCTGAAGGATGGTGGAGTGCCTTATATTATCGAAGGCGCGCTCGAGGTCGAGGCCCAAGATCGCCTTCGTGTGACGGGATTTGCCATCTAGGGTTTGATGCTGAAGTTGGAGCATAGCGTCTTGGGTGGAAAGATGCTGTCTAAAGCCAATTATCGAGTGGGGATAAGCACATGTGTCTTCGAGGTGAGTGTTTACACGGGTTAGGAGTGCGTGCTCCATGACCTTGCCTACACATGAAGTTAGTGATATGGGCCGGAGATTGGCGAGGCTAGATGGCTTACCAGGTTTGGGGATGAGAATTACTTTGGCTGTTTTCCATGTCGGGGGAATGGATCCCTGGCGCCAGCAGGCGTTGATGTATTCGGTGAGTTGTTGCACCGAGGGGTCATCTAGATTTCTTAGTGTTTTATTCGTAACACCATCTGGACCTGGCGCCGAACGGCTGTTCAGCCTATGTAGGGCAGCATGAATCTCTGCCAAGCTGAAATCTTCATCAAGGGCAGGGTTGGAGGTCCCTGTGTATGGGCCGTGAGGTTGAGTGGGCCCAGATGGGATGTACGTTTGACATAAGCCATTCTTAACGTGGTCCTGGCCATGCGTCTTGCTCTCTGTGAATAAAAGCTTGGCGAGGCGATCTTGTTTATATGAGCGGGTGGTGGTGCTATCAATCAAATGTTTGAGGATTTTCCACGAGCGGGGGTGGTGGAGTTGCCCGTCTAGAGAGTGACAGAGCTCTGTCCATTGCGGTTGACTTAGAACTCGGCAGTGTGCTTCAATTTCCTTGTTGAGAAGTGCGACCTTCCATCTGAGTCTTCTATTTAGCCGTTGTCCCTTCCATCTAGAGAGGATGGATGATTTGGCCTCGATAAGGTGGGCGAGTCTACTGTCCATGCGCTCAGTCGGGGCGTCTGTTGTGATAATGCGGGTGGCCGATTTAGTATCAGACAGTAGATCGCATGACCATGATTCTATGTCGGTAATGGGAGTGTCCGTCGTTGCTGTTACACGGCGTTTACGGAACGCATCCCAGTCCGTCCAAGTAAAGTCCCTAGTTCTTCTCATAACGGCTGTTAGGTGCGGGAGAGTAATTTCGATGATGCAGTGATCACTCCCGAGGTCGTGTTGGGTGTTTCGCCAATGGGCGTTGTCTGCGTTTTTGGTGAAAGTGAGGTCTGGCGTCGTGTCTCGTTCAGTAGAAGTGCCGAGGCGAGTGGGGAAGGCTGGGTCAGTAATGAGTGTAAACCCGAGATCATGGGAGTCTTGCCATAAGTTACGACCTGCAGCAGAGCTGTGTCTGCAACCCCATCCTGTGTGCGGGAGATTGAAGTCACCTCCGATGATAAGGGGGCTGCTGCCTGCGATATTAAGGGCCTTTTTGAAGAGGGTTAGAAATCAGCTATGGCGTTGAGGTGGAGTATTGTAGATGTTGAGGATAAATATTCCTCCCTTTCGTTTTCTGTGCGGGATGAGCTCAATAAAGAGGTGTTCGGTGCGCCGATCGTTGAGATCGTGTTCGATTGCGGTAATTCTTTTTCGAACGAGTGTGGAGACTCCGTGTGGAGCGTTGTTCGCAGTGAAAGAGTGAGTTTCCTGGAGCAAGATTACGTCGGGTTGACATGAAGTAGTACGGAGGTGTTGACGGAGAACAGGTTGTTTATGGAGGTAGCCTCGGCAGTTTCACTGCCACAATGTTGTGTCAGTTTTAGTGTGGGCCATGATGAAGGATAGGGGATGCCACAGGTGGCAGGGTGGCGGCGATGGTTCCTGTGGTGTCCATGGCTACGGTTTGAGCGGTGGAAGCGGTTTGTGTGAAAAGGGTTTGAATATTAGCTTCCATGGCGGTGACTGTGCATAAGGGCGATTAGAGAATTCTGTAAAGCTTCCACCGTGCTTTGGAGTGTTACGAGCATATCCTTGACCTCGGAGCGTACTTGGCCCTGACCTCCTTCTTGGAGGGCACGCTTTTTGGGGGCTGGTCTTGAGAGTTCTTCGGTTTGGCTGTTGTTAGCGGGTTCTGGGGTGTTAGGTGTAGGTTGGGTTTTGGGTTGTTTGAGGTTGTGAACCTCCTGGGTAAGCTTTTGGAATAAATCACGCATAACTGCGTTTTCTTTCTTAAGGTGTTCGATGTCGGTGTTGTCTGGGTTGGGTTTAGGCAGTGGGGGGGATTTTACGTGACCCTCTCGCGAGACGCCCGTCAGGGCCTCTGCGAAGCTCACCTTTTCTGAGGTATGTCTGGCTCCTGGAGTCGACGTGGATCTTGATCTGGACCGACCTCGATCCGACCTCGGTCTGGAGAGGGCGCGCGACCGGGACCGGTGCTTGGTCTCCATGGACGGGAAATCTTCTGATTGAAGGGCTGAATGCTGTGCTACTCGGCGTTCTCCGAGGCGTCTTCGTATAACATACGGCGTTTTGTATCTGGCAGTACAAGATTTGCCCGCTGTGGGGTGGGGTACACCACACAACATGCACTTAGGTGTACACTGATGATCTTGATCTGGGTTGCGAGCTCCGCAGCCCCGGCAGATCTTGTTATTAGGGAACGGGCAAACGTCCATGCGGTGCCCGAGACGGCCGCAGTGGTAACAGATATCGATCTGCTTGCGGTACAGGGAGCATGGGATTAGTGTTGCGCCATACCGAACCATGTATGATACGTCAGGTCCGTCGAAGGCAATGACGATGGTCGTGGTGGAACCGATTCGCTTTGCGGCCAGGGCTAGAGGATTGCGATCATTTATGATGTTAGCATCGACTTGTATGGCGTCATCGGTGAGAGGGATGCCTCTGATGACTCCTTTGGTGGTATTATCTGGGGCGGCTTCGTACGCGCTGACCTCGTGGGTTACCCCGTTGACTTGGATGGACTTGATTCTTGCGTACCGGTCCGCATTTTGCGGGCTGGGCGTGCTGATCACCATGATGTTTTGCTGGTTGTTCGAGCATATTATGTCGTGTTGACTGTCTTCTGAGCTAAGTTGCGCTGCTTCAAGAATAGCTGCAGTCACTGTAGAGCTGCCGACCTTGGAAATATTGAGTGCTCCTTTGGGTCTGACGATGATCTTGATCTCATTTGCTGGTAGTGGGAGCATGCGCCCGGCCTCGAGAACCTGAGTTCTAACTTGCTCCCTGGGTCTATAGCGAGAGCGAGAGTCTTGCGTCCTAGGTTGTTGTTCTTGGGATAGTTTTCGGCACCGCTGCTCGTCTGGGCGACGGGCGGTACACCAGCCCATCTCGGCGGTTAACTCTTCTGGGGAAATATCTTTGCCACATACTTGGACTTCTATGCTTCGCAGATTTGGCCAGGGGCTTGTGCGTCGTAGCAGAGCTCGCACGGACCCGCGCGGGAACGTGCCAGGTAGCCTATGTAGGCCGAGCACCTGGCGCACGCGCTTGGCCTTAGCGCGGCGACGGCGTGATCGTAACACAAAAGTGGTCGCGGTCCCGGAAAAATAAATGTCCCACCTGATAACTTGGTATCTACAGAGTCCTGGTGGTCTCACGGTTCGAATGGTACAAAATTAGGGCTGGTATGCACAGAAAATCGCGGCGAAAACATTTCGAGAAGACGGAGCCGATGGAAACACAAGCTATGGGCGCTATGCTCGAGGATGGACTGCAAGAAGTACAACCGACAAAATAGCGTCGTGATGTGTTTTATGAGACATCTCACTCGACACCAGATGTACAAAAATACTTTAAGATCTTTTGAACGAAAAGATGTAATTTATTCGATGCGGTATTTAATTTCACAAAATACCAGGGCACTTCCTGAATGGGATTATAGAAACAAACCGAGAACAACTACATGTCCTCCTCTCTGAGCGCAGCCTGAACAAAAGGAAAGTTGTGCCTATCAAATGCTGCGCAATCCACGCGTTGAGCAAGTGCCATTGGGTGTTGTCAGTGGCGTAGCAACAGGGGGGGCCGGGGGGGCGTGGGCCCCGGGTGCACGGGGCCAGTAGGGGGGGGGGGTTGTCATATACGTCTGAAGACACCCGAAAATTGTCAATATCCTCGCCTTTCTCAACTACACCCGGGGTGGGGGAGGGGTGACGGAAGAGCTAAGGGCCCCGGGTGCCAGACGACCTAGCTACGCCACTGGGTGTTGTGCAGCATTTACAAGCAACGAGCGCTTGTGTTTTTGTGTGACTCCTTGTGGAGTCACCAGCACTGCGTCGCGCCGCTCACTAACGTACTGTTTAACTTGACATTTAAACTTCCTTTAAACTTCCTCAACGGGATTAAAGAAAGGGTTGTATGGCGGCAGGCGCTTGATGGAATGGTTCGAGCTGACCAGATTTGCCTGTTCCGCGCGATTGTGAGCGGGAGCGTTGTCGAAAATGAAGAAAGCCTCTGTATGCGGCTCCTCAGAGTCAACCTGGGCCGTAACGTCGGCGAGAAAGTCATTGAATACGATCCAATGGACTCTTTCGACAATTCGCCAGTGCAGCACACCGTTTTCCGACATGCAGGCGATGATGTTGATGTTCGCGCCTTTCGTCGAAGTCGTCTGGAGCGCTGCCGTGCCCTTTGTTGCGCTGCCGAATTTTCTTGATCACCACATATTGTAATTTGTTCCGTCGACGTAAGAGCGGCAAACCCAGGGCCCATTAGTTTGTAACCATTGCGCATACTCTTTTCGCTTCTTCTTCACGTCGGAGCGGTTGCGTTCCACCGGCCTCTGGGTCGCTAATTTGATGGAGGAGTAGGTGTGTGCGTCGAGGAGGCGGTCAACAGAACTGGTGCTGATTGTGAGACCAGGTATTGCTTGTTCAACGGTTCGCTTTATCTCTTTCAGCGTGCACGCTAGGTTCTCGTCGTCAGTTCTTGTTACAGTGAGCAGTTCGTAAGTCTTTAAAGCCATTTCGTTTGATATGCATGTCGTCATGTTAGGAGATTGCACGGTTGGGCGAGAACCATGGTGACGTCACGTGAGTCACTAGTGATCACCTCATTCTACTTTGTGATAATGAGCAGGATGTTACTCTTTGAAAGCCGTTTCGTTTGATATGCATGTCGGCAGATTAGTAGAGTGCATAGTTGGATGAGAACCATGATGGCGTCACGGGAGTCACTAGTCATCACCTCATTCTACTTTGTGATAAAGAGGAGGTTCTTGCCCTTCAAAAGCCTTTTCGTTTGATATGCATGTCGGCAGGTTAGGAGAGTGCATGGTTGGGTGAGAACCATGATGACGTCATGGGAGTCGCTAGTGATCACCTCATTGGCTGGGTGATCGCGAGCTGGTTATTACCCTTTATATGCCACTTCATTTGATATACATGCCGGCAGTTTAGGATAGTACATGCGTGATAAGCGTGGTGACGTCACGCGAGTCACTATAGTGATCACGTCACTTCAGCCAGTGATAGGGATCAGTCTTTTAAGCTTTGAAAGCGATTTCCTTTGACATGTTAGTAGGCAGGTTAGGAGAGGTGCGACGGCAGTGAAGTCGAGTAGGTCACTATAGTGACCTAATCATGTTACTCAAGAATAAGCTGTTGACATTCTCAGAACCATGTCGTTTGGTATGCATGTCGGAAGCATAAGAGTGCGTGCAAAATACAAGATTAGTGAGCTATATTGAATCGCTTAGTGATTATGTCAAGTGCCTGAGTAATGGTGAGCAAGTTTTTACCCTTGCGAACGATGTCGATCGATATGCAAGACGATAGGGAAGGAAATCGCATGTCATGATCGCAACCCATGTCGCGTAATATCCGTCATGATTCTGCCTCACTTATGTGAGTCTCTTGTCACTCGGAAATGCGACTCGAAAAGGAGGAAATCAGCGAACACACGGAAGCGTTTCTGAAGCAACCATGACAGCACCGGTAGTGTGGAAACTGTGGTTCTATAGTGCTGACGCCAATGTAGTGATCACATCAATGAATAGACGGCATTCATGACGCCTGTTACGAGCTCTTCTGCAAGAATTATTTGTTTCTCAATCAATTTCCAACAGGAATAAATTGACTGGCACTGAGATTAAAATGTGTGGCGCTTGAATTAAAATGGCTGGCGCAAGGATTAAATGAGTTGGCACGCGGATTAATTTGGATGGCGCTGGGATTAAAAGGGATGGCGCCTGGATTAAATTATTGGCACTGGGATTAAAGATGCTGCCGCTCAGATTAAATTGGCTGGCACCTGGATTATTTTCAATGGCGTTTGGATTAAACTGAGGGGGAAAACCTGTAGTACACTATAATGGTAGGACAACGACTGCAGCGCCAGAGTTCCCTGTAGTAATTTTTGTAGGAAACTCTATGCTTGAGGCCAGTGTTGCGCTGGTTGTCTAGTGTACTAGAATAATGTCTTAGTGGCGCGAGCAAGAGGGAGGGACAATGCGCCGGCTGAAGCAAATGCCAGTAGCCGCCGTCGGTGGCGCTGCTGTGCTTTTTTGTAGCTGTTTGCATTTAGATTTTGTGGCGGATGGACGTGCTTTTCGGGGCTCCGTGGCGACGACGAAATCATAAGTTTTTGTGCATGCTTTAAGCTTGCTTCTGTTTTTATTTGCCGTTTTTTTTTCATTTAAATAGTAATTGGGCGTGCGGACGCTCCTGTGTCGAGGCTTCAGCGACTTCGTTCGTGTGTGTGTGTGTGAAAACTTTTATTGTACTGAGGTCCGGAGGCTCGACTTCTCAAGCCAAGGCGGGCCGCTCCCACATTGGCACTGTCAGGCCAAGCCTTTCAGCGACATCATGGGCCCTCTGGACTGCCCTTAGTTGGTCCTGAAACAATGGGCTTTGAATCCTTTTCTCCCACTGTGTCCATTCTTCAACGAGGTTGGGGAGAGTCGCGGGACACCCCGCCAGCATATGTCTGATTCCAATGATGCCATTACAATCATTGCATTCCATCTTAATCTCCCTCTCTGGATATATTTTATTAATGGTGTACGGTGTGGGATATGTACCCGTTTGCAATAAGCGCAGTGAGACTGCCTGAGCCCTGTTCAGTTTTGAATGTGGCAATGGGAATTGTCTGCGTCCTAAATAGTAATGTTTGGTAACATCATTGTATGTTAATAAATGATCTCTGGATTCCTTCGCTTGATGGTGAACGGCTCGGTTGTGACTGTCACGGTTAGCAAGTCCTCGTGCCAAGTCATGAGCAACCTCATTGAGGTTTACCCGAGTCTCGTCCACTTTCCCCATATGCGCAGGAAACCATCGGATTTCAGTTGTCATAATCACAATGTTTTCAAAAAGTTTAGCTGCAACTCCAGCTACGTAGCCTTTATCAAAACACTTTACAGCGTTCGTTCGTTTACTTCGTTCGTGGCTAGGTGGTCTTTTTTCTTCTTGTTCCCTGATGTTTTTGAAGAGTTTTGTTTTGCATGGAGCGGGGGCGCAAATTTTGAATTCGTGGTAAGCGTGGTAAACGTGCTGGCTTTGTCTGGGTCTGGCGGCTTCCCTCGTTGGGCCTGGGTGCTAGGCGGGACCTGTTTGATAGGCCTATTTAACTATCTCAGCTAGCTCTTCGAAGTGATTTGGCGGACGTGCTCGTTGAGCCTGAGGAAGTAGGCCTAGCGATGAAACCAAACAAAGGGAAGGCCGCGGGGGATGCGGAGCAAGTGCAGTGCGACGAGTGCCTGCGCTGGTGCTCCCTCGACGAGACCAGTTTCCAGAGCTTAGCAGACGCGGAGGAGTCTAGCTTTACGTGCAGGCTGTGCGAAGGGGCCAGGGAAGCACTCCAAAAACTGGAAGGAAATTGGACAGCCAAGTTCGAGGAGCTGAAAGCAGACCTGAAGGAGGAGCGGGAGAGGCGGTTAGCTTTGCAGGCGAAAGTCGCCGAGTTGGCCAAGGTGGAAGCGGTGCAGGCCGCGCAATTAGTAAGAACCGTGGCCGAGCTTGCAGAAGAGAAGGAAATGAGAGCAGAACTGCATAGGCGTCTCGATGCGCTTGAGACGCGCGCAGCGGAGAATGATGGGTCGGGACACCAAGGCGGGGGCAAAAGCACAGAAAGTAGGGTAGACCCTACATGCGAAGTCGCGGGCAGGGGGGCAGAGCAAGCGGTAGTCAGCTCGCCGCCGGTGAATCGGCGTAGTTATAGCGAAGCAGCGCAACACGCCCCGCGGGAGGCGACGCTGCAGCCACAGGGGCGCCAGCGAGCGCGAGGAGAGGAGGGGAACAAGCTAACCCCAATAAATTAGCTCATAGCCAATGATAAGCACAACCTGGAAGTTAGGAGGGAGGGAAAGAATGCCCTAGTACTTATCGGTGGTGATTCAAATATGAGGAGGTGCAAAAGAGCTATAATGGAGCGGCGTGCGAAGGGTGATAAGCGGGTAGCAGTCGGGACGTTCCCAGGCAGGACAATGGACGCAGTACTGAAAGAAATAAAAAGCGAGCTTTCTGAGAATGCTGCAGAGCGCAATTTGGTAGTGGTAGTGGCGGGGCTAAATGATGTGTTGAATGGTGAAACTGCAAAAGTAGTGGAAAGATTAGCGGAGGGAGTTGACGATTTAAGGGCGATAGCACAGCAAGTCCAGATCGTGGTATGCACAGTGCTGGAGGTGCAAGGAAGGAACGGAGCAATTGCCAAGGACGTTGTGGCTGTAAATTGTGAAATAAGAAAGCTAAGCCAGGAGAAAGGATTTGAAGTGGCAGACATAAACAGAGAAGTGCATAGAGCAGGCTTTGGCGGAGGCTTTACACGAGATGGCATCCACTTTATTGGACGGCTAGGAGCCGAGATAGGCTGGCGCCTGGCAGGTCGGGCAGTAGCTTTTTTAGGGGGTCCACTGCGCCTCAGGGCGTAGGGGTAGGTAGAAACAGTCTAGAAAGTTCAACAATAGAGGCTGACGCCAAGAAAATGGCCACTAGGAGGTCCAGGAAGAAAACTACAAATAAATTTAACACCAGGATCAGGTACATAAACATGCAAGGCGGTAGAAAGAGAGCGAGGTGGTTAGAAATAGAACAGCAGTTAAAGGACGAAGAAGTAGGTGTATACGCGCTATGCGAAACACACCTCAGGGATCTAGAAGACCCACCGCTTATTGAAGGCTACGTCTGGGAAGGGAGCAATAGAACAACAACGGAGAGGAAGGGAGGAGGAGTAGGTATGCTCATACACCAAGGAACAAATTGGCAAAGAATAAAGTTAACTTGCAAAGAACATGTCTGGGTATCAGGTACAATTGCCGGTAAAAAGGCATGGATAGGAGTAGTTTATTTAGGGACAGGGGACAAATACAGGAAAGAGAACAAAGATCTAGTGAAGTGTCTCGATGACGATATAAAGCAGTTTGGAGAAGATGCCGATATTTGTCTGCTGGGTGACATGAATGGCCACATCGAGGATCTGTATGGATACACAGATTGTAATGGGAAGTTGATGCTAGGCTTCTGTGAACGACACAACCTAGTTATAGTAAATAGAGAAACTAAGTGTGAGGGACAAATCACGTGGGAGTCCCGTAACAGACAAACGACCATTGACTACTGCTTAATCTCGCAGGGATTGTATAGCAAGCTAGCAATAATGGAAATAGACGAAGAGGGGAAGTACAGCCTCGGAAGTGATCATAAACGTATTAGTCTACAGTTGGGAGCCCTACTCAAAAGAGAAATACAGGGAAGCCAAAAAGAGTACGCAAAATTAAATGACGCGCAAATAGCGCAAATAGCGGCTGGCATAGAGGAAGCAATAAAGAAATATCCCATGGAGAGGTGGGATTATAATCAGTTAGAACTACTCATTAGTACAAAAATAAAAGAGGTAAAAGCAGTAAACCGCTGGAAAGGAAAGGGGAAGCCACGAAGTTGGTGGAATAAGGAAATTAGAGAGGCCATCGAACAACGACGGTGGGCATCTCGGGAACACAGAGAAGCAAAGAGGGTGTAGTTATCTGAAGAGGAAATAGGCCAAAAATGGGAATATTATCGACAAAAGAAACAACAAGTGCAGGTCCTCGTCCAGGCAAAAATAAAGCAGTCCTCTGATCGCTGGCTGGCTGAAGTTCACGATGCAACTAAAGGGGGGTCAAGAAAATTCTGGAACCCTATAAGCTGGCTGGGTAAAGCTAATCACAGAAAAGAGGAACAGATTCACGATGCCGAAGGAAATTGTTTAGAGGGAGATGACGCTGTGAACTACATTGGTTCAGTTATAGCAGAGTCATTTAGGAAAGACGATAGGGTAATCGCCCCAAGTGAGGGAGCAACACAGAATAGCATAATAGAAAACAGCATAGAATTGACCAATCTTAACTGGAAAAAGGCGGAAGCAAATGTTCCAAAATGCACGTCCGCGGGGATAGACGAAATTCTAATCAAGTTAATTAATGAACTTGGCCCAAGAAGCAAGGAAACGCTGATAAAAGCATTGGAGGCAGTCATAACAAATAAGCAAATTCCGCACAGCTGGAAACATAGTAAAATGAATTTGATTTATAAAGGGAGAGGTGATAAGAAGAACATAAAATCTTTCCTACCAATTACGATAACATCAGTTATATATAGGCTGGCGATGCAGGCGGTGAAATTAAAAATACAGTCATGGGTAGAAAGTAATGGAATACTTGGAGAACTTCAGAACGGGTTCAGAAGTGGTAGGCGCTTAGATGATAGCCTGTTCGTGCTTACCCAGTGCATAGAAATAGCTAAGGCGGAAAATAGACCTCTGTATTTAGCCTTCCTGGACAAAAGTGGTGCATACGACAATGTGAACAGGGAACTCCTGTGGAACATATTAAAAGCTGAAGGTATCGGTAATGAGGTAATTGATTTTCTACAGGAACTATATCGAGAAAATAATGTTGAAATAACATGGGAAGGAATCAAGAGTACGACAACTGTCGAGGTTCACAAAGCATTAAGGCAAGGTTGTCCTCTATCACCGCTGCTGTTCATGCTTTATATGATAAGCATGGAAAGAAGGTTACAACGAAGCAATCTAGGGTATAATCTGTCGTACAGATTAGGCGAAAAGGTTGTTGAGCAACGACTACCGGGTTTAATGTATGCGGACGATATTGTACTGTTAGCAGATAGCCAGGAAGATTTGCAAACTCTGGTTAATTACTGTGGGGACGAAGGAGACAGTTTAGGTTTCAGTTTTAGTGCTGCTAAGTCCGGTGGAATGTTTTTTAACGATACAACTGATCAGGAGCTTACAATACAAGGCCACGAAATACCCCGAGTGGCCGAATACAAGTATCTCGGGGTATGGATAAACAAAGGGCAGATGTACACGGAAAAGCACGAACAGTCCCTAATAGCAAAAGGGCGAAGAGATGCCGGGATAATGAAACATAAGGCATTGTGGGGTTACAACAGGTATGAAGTACTGAGAGGCATTTGGAAGGGAGTAATGGTGCCGGGGCTTACTTTCGGGAATGCGGTCCTGTGTTTAAGGGCAGAGGTTCAGTCGATACTAGAAGTAAATCAGAGAGCTGTGGGAAGGTTAGCACTAGGTGCCTACGGGAAAACCACAAACGAAGCAGTACAGGGAGATATGGGCTGGGCATCATTCGAAGCAAGGGAAGCTCAGAGTAAAATCCTATACGAAAAACGTCTGAGGAAATTGGATGATAACAGGTGGGCAGCTAAGGTGTTTAAATACCTATACAGAAAGAGCGTTGACTCACAATGGCGGAAAAAAACTAGGAAGCTAACCAGTAAGTATGCCAGACACGAGGACGAAAAAGGACAGAGCATTAAACGACAGGTTAAAAATGCGGAAGGTAAAAATTGGATAAATTCAATGGAAAAGAAGCATAGTGTAGAACTATATCGATACTGGAAACAGCAGATCAGGAAGGAAGCGTTTTATGATAACTCAAGAGGCAGTGCCCTACTCTTTGAAGCTAGATCAGGATGTCTTAGAACACGGAGCTATAAAAAGAAATTTAACGAAGAAGAAGAAGACACATGTACAGTGTGTGGTAAATATGTAGAAACAATGGAACACCTCATACTAAAATGTGATGGTATCAATCCCGATGTCGATGCGGCCACAGTCACCCTTCCTGAGGCCCTAGGGTTCAGAGATAATGATAGTCATGTAAATAAATGTGCGGTGGAAATTAGCAAAAGGCGATTGGAGGATTGGTGGCTCAAAAGCAGAGAGGTGACATAAGGTTAAAAGGGTAGGAAGACGTATTTAAAGAAAATCGAGAAATTCAATAACACACAACACAGATAAAAATAAAAGGCAAAATAAAAATCTGAGCATGGTGGCAACTGCCATCGCCCCGTTTCAAAGGGGACGCTCCTACCTTCCATCCATCCATCCGTAGCTGCTGGCGCGCGGTCGAGCCGGCTCAGACACCCTCTGCGGCTGTTTGCTCCGTGTGTTTTCCGAGCCGTGTTACGTTCAACGTGGCCATGCTCGTGAAAAACAGTGGTTGATTTGAAAAAAAGAAGGCGTATGCCTGCATCTACTGCAGCACAGGAGGTTCGATGCCAAAAAGAAAGACGGACACCCATTGTTACGCTCCGGTCTGTCACAGCGATTATCAGGGCGCTCCGAAAGCGTCATTGTTCGCCGCACCAACGGAAAATGAACTTGGGAAGAAATGGGAGAGCGCAATCTGCGAACAGCAGACAAGCATCTCACTGAATCTTTAGCGGTATTTCATTAAAACTTCTTTCTGGGCGAGTTGGTGCATACTTGACATAAAAATTGCGTGCTTGTGTCTCGTCCTTGTTACTTTGTGGTTGCATGTGTTTGCGTTGTTACAATTTTTTATGTTCAGTGGTATGTGAGCGCCACTTTGAGCCTCGATACATTTGGAGGGATTACGTTCGCATCATCAATAGCACCGAAATGCGACTTCCACGTGGGAAGCTGTCGCTGGCGCCTGGCGCGGTGCCTACCCTTCTGCCCGACTGTACGTCCTACCTTTCTGTCGCACCTGTTGAAGAGAGGCCAGAAAGGAAGAGGCCAGCCGCAGAAAGCGCACCGATGGTAAGCACGAAGCCACGTAAGAGCGCACGGACCGCACAAAATGAAGAAAGAGCGGGAGATTGTCAGCTCCGCCAACCACTTCGCGAGATCCTGGTCGAGACTGCGTAAGATGAAAACGGACAGTTTGCGGAGAATGAACCATTCGCAATTAGCTCGCTCCAAGTTGTGAATGTTCCCTCAAGTTCTGGTGCCACTTTAACTGTGGCAACGACTCAACCGTAGTTTTCGCGACAACGTAGGTACAAAAGCAAGAAAGGCTCGAGATATTGCATGAGAAAGTTCTGCATTTCAGTGGGCATGAAGACGAAGTGTCTGCTCAACTGTACTTTAGAGGTGGGCTGTGCCAAGACATAGCTGTACGCTCCCTTGCCGCTGCGAACCATTTGCTATAAGGCTCTGAGAGCCGCATCATCTGCCAAGGAATAATGCCTGAAAGTGACTTTCGTGACCTTTCACGTGTTTTAACTCGAGGTTGCAGTCTGCTGCTGTGGTATTTGGGACTCCGGCATCCAGTGACAGCCGCCTAATTTTCTATATCGCTGGTTGTGGCGAGAAAGTGCATTTTAAAGACAGGCTGCGAAGCCTGCCTGAACTTACTACTGATCACAAAATGGGCAGCAGGAAATTTGAGGCTTGCAGAGTTTACCATATGAAAGACAATGGTGGTTTGTCATATCCTGCCTCCCCTCTGTACAAGTTTATGATCAACTTGGACAAAGACTTCATAGTTTGTTTAAGTCTTCTTGCACGTAGACAGTGTTTTAGATGTTGTAGGTATAGATGCTGTTAAAGCCAGGCTGCAGCATCAACTTGGCTGCCCTGATCAGCGAATCCATCAAAGCAGAACTCACTGCTTTCTACATCACAACCAGGCTACATTTCTTCACAAGAAGCGTGAATAAGCGTAATGAAAGAAGGCGTCAGGCATCAAAATTAATTAAACTCAGTTGATGTTCCTAGAACTCCATGCTACAAGGTGTTTTTTGGTCATGTGTTTTAACAGTAATAGTTACTTATAATGGGATTTGATGCTCGGTGTCTAGGGAAGGTACGCTTTAGGGTTCCTTTAGAGCTGTGCTATTTTCATTGTGAATAATTAAAAAGAAATAACCTGGATTTCTTTGGAGCGTCACTCTAACAGTATGTGCTGAAGATGCGGCGGATTTATTAGGAGCTAAAATTTCGGGAAAAATTGTGAGTTTGTATGCGCGCAATTGCATAGTAAAAAATGAATTCATTCCGGGGTTTAATATGTAAAACACACTAAGATCTAATTATTAGGCACGCAGTAAAGGGGGGGGGGGAAGGACACATGAATAATTATGACCAACTGGGGTTTTATAACCGGCAACACGGACATGTTTGCATTTTCCCACTATGAAAGTGCAGCCAACGAGTCCATTATTTAATCCTACGCCCTCGGGGTTAGCAGCGCAACGCCGAAGTCGCTACGCACTTTCCTGTCATTTGCGATAAGCACGCGATTTAAATGGAGTGGTAAATATAGCTCCACAGAAGCAAGGCAGGCCCAGATATATTGGCTTTCGAGCAGTAGATGAGCAACAAGAAGCTGAGGTAATTGCCAGCTGGTACAGGCGGTACGACGAGCGCAATGAAAGCGCCGGACTGTGCGAGAGTACGCTAGCAGACGACATTGTCGATACTATGGTCTCGATGTGGCCTTCAAAATCTTCCTTTACACAATAATTTGTTAAATACAATCCTGTTCTGTTATAATGAAAGAACCATGTCCCCTTAATAACACGGACCGCCTCAAAAGCAGCGAATATTAGAGCAGCCGATCTGCTAGAAAAGGTGGCAGTGGCGACACCTGGTGGCGTCAACGGAAAGAGGCACGCGCGCCCTTTTCCGGTCGTGTCACTAGGGGCGCTATTCTGGACATTCCGCCATTTTCTTCGGAGCGTGACGTAGGCGCGACGCAAACAAAATGGCGCTGGTGGCCCGGTTTTGCTTACGTAACGTGACGCCAACTTGACGTTTCGCCTAAGAAACTGAAATGAAGGCACTGAATGTAGCGTTATCGGTAAAGCAAAACAGTTTTCCTCCGCAGTAAAAATAAAGCAGCTATCTCAAAGCGTATGATTATTCTGTCGAAAACGCTTCTCGCTTCCGTCGTCTGCTGCGTACAAGCCGTCGTCTGCTTCAGTAGCTCGGATGCGTGTCCCTGGAAAATGGAATGAGTCATCGCATGTTCGTGCCAACGCGCTTGTTTTCTTTCTTGAGACAACATACGCGAACTACCAGTGGTGATGCGCGCACGTTCTAGGCCACGTTATCGCTATTTCGTGAAACGCAAGTGACTCAGCCCGACTCGGCTGGCTTAGAAACGGCCGAATATCACCGATAGCGTTGCGCGCGCCAGAGATATCCACTAGAGCGACGCAAGCGCCGGCGCTGCCATCTCTTGTTCATTTCGCTGGTTACTCGCACCGCGGGAGGAAACTTCAAGGCGCCGCCTTGCGTATATTTCTTTTTGTAAGTTAGAAAAAAGCCGTTGTCATAACTTTTGATTGTGCGAAAAGGCATTAATCTCGATTACAATACAAATGCAGCAGTGAAAAGTGGACAACATTGCTGAAAGTTTGCTATATTCAACCAATATTATTTCGTATTTACGCGTTCTTTTAAAAAACGATGGCCCAAAACACAAATGCCAACACCACCCGAGAGCGATGCAAATACTATGAGCACGCGTTATGAACAAAAGATTTTCGTGGCGCCAAACGACGGGGAAAATGTGGCGATACGCATTCCTCTCGGCTGCCATTGCATATGGCTGCCCAGTAGCATAATTCGCGCGGCTCGTCGCAGCAAAAATTATGGCGGAAAATCTCAGCAATGGCGGCCCTGCGCAACGTCACGCATCGTCAAAATGACGTTTACGAAACAGCCCTTCCTGTGACGCTCCTCATGAGATATTCCTTCAGCCAATCAGCAAGCTGGCATGGCGCATATCTTGAATCGCCACCACATATTCGCGCAATTGCAGATGCATTGCACTGGCTTCTGCACGCTACCGCTCACATTCTTTTTGAAGCGCTAACATCACAATATATCTGCCAAGGACCAAAAAAATGTATTAGTCCATAACATTTGCAGCTCCACGTCACGTTTCGTCATCTTGATGAAAACGCAAAATTGCACTTTGCAATACTTCCGCTTCCCGGCACAAATTTCAAAACACGTGACCTTTCGACAGCCAATCAGAGAGTAAACATGGCGGCTAATGGCGGCCGTGCAGCCGCCATGCGTGTCCAGGGGCCGAATCTTATAGGCTACCCAAGCACCGCGAGCGGCGCCACTGCTCCTGACGGCTAGTGCCATCTGTGGCAGAAAAAGTCGAAACTGGGAATATCCACTGCGCATTTCTGCTGCGCCGCGCTGCAGCCGCTCGCTTTTTGTGCACGTGCAGGGCCCTCTCCTCGCTTTGCACGTGCGGCGCGTCACAATGTATCGCCTTCAGTGCGGCTTCAAAAAGATCGGCCAGCTATTTTAGGAAAGCCAACTTGTTAAAAGGAGACAAGCTCGTCAGTCACGTAAACTTTGTGGAGCACACAATCAACGGCAACGATGCACAGCTCAATGCAAAATGTATTTCCCAAGTGAGCGACAACATCGTGTACGACGTGTACCTCGAGATGAGTGTCATTCTGTCATATGTTAAAAATACTGATTGCTTATAAACACTGCGAAATGAAGCCGCGCACTCTCGATGTTTTTCGTTGTCGAATATGAAGCGTATGCCTTAGTTGTTTTGATATGGCAGCTTTACAGTTGTTGTCGTCTACTGTCGGGGTCGAACGTGTGCGGCGTGCGAAAAAAAAATAATTGTACGGCCGTGGCATCCCACTGAAAAGCCTGGAAAGGTACAACACTTGTGCTTCGCCCGTTGGAGGATCACCCACTGACTTGGTGGCGAGGCAGCTGAAATTTAAGCGCTGCGAAGCTAGTTGAACTGCTCACCTCGTTGATTTCGGCGGTCGCGTCATGCCTGCACTCGAGTTTTGTGAAAGTATCGGCTTTACAGGCGCATAAAACCTGCTGCGCGAACGCAGTTCAGTGTGAGTGGTGCAGAATTAAAGGCGCGATATGGTATTGTGCGCGTGATGCGCTCGCGCAATTAGCGCGCTGGTGAACGCACACTCGAAACACTGTGCTGAGTGTTTATATTAGTAAACGTAAGCATATTATGTTGCCTTTACTTTCGCTTTATAGGGCAGCCTGGGGTATTGTGGCAGAGGTGCAAACTTGGAGTTAGCTTTGGAAATGCGCACCATGTCATGTTGCTGAATATTTGTAGAGGCAAGTTTGAAAGGCAGCTGCATTTGAAAAGTAGTGGCAAATGGCTTCACTGTCTCACCCTTATTTTCATTCTTTCATAGCTGCAGTGGTCGTGCCATGAAAAGAGGAATTCTTGCTTTCGAGAAGGAGATGCACCTGCAAAGCTGGCATTACGGCTCAGTGCGAGCACGCAGCGGTGCTGTGCATTTATGTGAACAATAAAGAATTTAATTAATGCATCAGCCAGCCACAGAAATGGGGCAAGCCACGCGGAAAGCCAAAGAGACGCCTAGAACAAGATGTCTCGGACCTTTTCCCAAATGAGTTAGAAAAACATTCATGATGTAGAATGCACTGCTTCAGTGAAGTAACTGTGCCAGTACTGAAGGTACGAGAATTAGGGGCTCGTTACGACACAGCAGCCGACGACACAGCAGTACTTCGGACCGCGCTTTCGCTTCGGCGGGGCCGCTTTTGCCATTGTGGAAACTCAACTTCGCGCAAGAAGCCTTTTGACAACGTTCCCAGGTGGCGGCGCGACGCGCCAGTGCCCCGGCTCGACTGAATAGCGCGGGCGCGCACGTGCAGTGGCCGCCTGCAAACTGGTTGCGCCTGGCTGCGCGGGCGCCGTCTATCCCCAGTTTTGCACTGATCGCTCGCTGGGGCAGCAGTGCGCGCTGTCGTCGCGCGCCCAAACTTGAGCTTGGGTTCGGTTGGGGAACCGTTCCTTTGGCCTCACCTGATTGGCCAAAATTTTTATTACGTCACAGGTCGTCAGAGGCAGCTGGGCGGTATCGCAATTTTCGAATACGTCACGCATCTGTCAATCATCTTCAAAGCGAACCGGTCGCAGGAACCGGCGCAGGGGTAGTCCGCTTTGGGTTCCGTTGCTGTGGCTTGGCTTCGGCTTGTGACCCTGGCCGCGCGCGCCGGTCGCGCGACCCCGGAGACACGCGGGCGTCGCGCGCGAGTGCGTTGGTTGCTTCGGAGGCTATTACTTGCCTTCGTCGTCTGCTTGGCGTTCCTCTTTCGGTGTCGACCACGGCTGGAAGCGCGATACGCGTTCGAAGAAGTGACGGATAATGAGTTGCACCGCCCTTGCTGGCTTTCTAAGTAAACCTTTTGCAGGCTACGCTATCAAATGTAGAGGACTCAGGTGCAAGCGTACGAGTGGCCATTCCACGCAGAGGAAGGAATATTGCGCGCTGCGGTTCATCGCCACTGGCCTGCAGCTCCCAGAGGTCGGTCGGACGTGAGGCATTCATCGGAATGACCTAGATCTCTGCTGCCGACACCGTCCACAAAGTTGCTCTCGCAATTACTGTGTTGGCCGGTTGAAGGGCTGGGTCAGCTTTCCCGTGACCTCAGCTTCAAAGCCAATGCCAAGGAGATATTTGCATGGTGAGATCGAATTCTCAGTGCTATCGCCAGCGTGAATAGCTTGCAGATCGCCGTTCAGCAGTCAGAAGCGTTCAACCTAGGCTGGTTCAGCACTTCCATCGTTCGGCTGATAAAACTATACAGTCAGGACGGGAAGATATTGTGGAGATCTCTTATTTGGCTGCCTTTTTTTCTCTTGTTCGGGAGTGCCGCACTTTCTTACTCAATTTTACGGCACAGCGCGCACCGTCAGCACCACACTATTCGATTTGACTTCGCGCAGGCAATGCAGGGCCCGTGTATCGTAATGTTCGATTTCAAGTTCCATTGCTGTTATCACGCGACGCGCCGTGGGGCTTATCGCAGGGACAGCGGCAGCGCGGCGGCGAGCGAGTCATGTCCGAGCCGATGACGAAGGGCAAAAAAAGAAGGAAAATTGATATAGTCGGCTAGTAAAAGTGTCCCTAAGAACCAGTTGACCGTTTTGTCGCGCTCGCTACTTGAGAAGTGCCGGCAGTGCGTTCCTGTTGCGTGCATCCTGCGAGCTCCTGGTAGCAGACGACATAGTGCTGCGCTCTGCCAACTCATTTACGCTTGCGATACCGCCTGTCGGCTGAGAATAAAAAAGAATAACATTAATAAATTACTTCTGCATTGCGTAAACGCCCGGCACCACACGTTTATACTTCAGAACTTGGCGTATAATATTAAATTTATATTTTACATTTGTTTAGCAAGCAGAAACATTCTGCAATTCCTCGATTAGCTCGTCATATAGTGACGTACACTTCAGAGGTGGCACCCTCTCATCTATTGGTCGCGTCCTCCCCTTCTTGCACCGCCGGCTTGGGAGTAGCACATCAAGTGACGTAAGTGGCGAAGCGAACGGTTCGTATTCCGAACCGTTATAAGATTCGGCCCCAGAATAGAGCCTTAGGACATTATTCCCTGAGGCAATTTCGGAGCCGCAATTACGCGGTGAGATTTCGACACCATTTACACCATCTATAAAGACACCTGCAGAACATCATCAAACGTTTTGGCTATGTTTATGGTTACTGTTTGATAACAAAAAAATTCGATCTCGATATTTTTAGATTACATTTTGAGATCATTTGGTGATTTTTTGTTGGGGCCATCTGGCAACCCTGCGCGGCGGGCATCTAGTTTGTTTATTTTTTGGTAAAGGAGGCATTTGAAGCAGGGTTAGAAGCATTGTGAAGTTGCGAAGTTGATCACAGTTGTCGGTCGTCCTTGTCATGCACGTGCTCATCGTTTGCTGCGGACGCGGTGGTCTTAAAGGTGGTTTCAGCAAATGTAAGTTATGTATCTCGCATCACATTTTGTAACGTGAGTAGTTTGTGTATCTTGACTGATGGAGTTTGCGTTGGAGGCATGTAAGGTTCCGACTGGTGTTGTATACCGGTGTCACACGTGCACTTTTATCGCCATCGGCACCGATCCGGATCGAAATTCTCGACTGCGATTGGCTCTCTCGCGCATTTTATGCAAATGAGCCAATCATGACCGAGAAATTCTATCCGAATCGGGCTTTATCGCCATCAAAATTGCGCTGTGTGACACCCATATAAGTCGCGGGCCGCTTGTTTTCGTTTAGACGATAGATTGATTTTTTACTGGTACTGCTCCAGGAAAGCACATGTAACCGGCAAACGGAGGCCTCAGGAGAGCACGTGAGATTATAATAGAGGAGGCGGCGCAGGATCTCCAGTGCACCCAAGCGGTAGCGTGCTAGGGGGTGTTTGCATAAAAAATTGGCTGTCCGCTGTCGCGGGCAGCCGATCTTGTAAACCCCGGCACGCGCAGGCCTCGGCGAGCCCCAATCCACGAACCACTCCGGGTTCTAGCTTTGATGTCCCAGTTGTCGCTTTGGTGTCCTGGAGGCGCCGCCAATAACCCGAAATAATGACACGTTGTTACTAGTCAAAACACGATTGAAGAAATATAATTACATCCAGCCGCTGCCTTGTGGCGCTAAGTTCTGAACTACCGCGTCCCGCAACTTCAGCAGCGCCAATCAAAGATTTGCCTTCAACAGAACTCGCGCTCATGCTACCCATGGTTCAAACAGGAGTTTTTTTTTTTTTGTGTGTCAGTTCACGGATCGCTTCGCCCAGAGAAAGCAGAAGGCGCTACGGCCTTTAGGATCCTGAACAAGACCTAGTGCCGTCGACAGCTACATGCAAGATAGTCCTCATTTGTCGGGAGCGCGTGCGAAGACTCGTCTTTCATGACAACTGCAGAGACTGTGCTTCTTGAAAGAAAAAAAAAAAGTGCTTGAGCTGTGATAGTGGCGTTACACCTTTGTTGTTTTTCAAGCTTATATGGCAGCAGTGTTCCATCAAACATGCGCCATCACAGTGAACCATGACAACAAAAGTACTTTAGTGACTCCGCAAGAGCGCAGTGGTTAGCAATGCTGTGACACTATACTCATTTAATTACCGTGGGAGCATACTACATTTCTAGTACAAACATTCTAGTTCAAAAATTTTATTTTAAGTTTGTTCGAATATAAGGGTAACAAGGTCTGTTTGACTCTACAGGAAGAATGGCCGATGCAAATATAGACTGTTACAAATGGTTTTGTTGCCCGAGAACAGCGGTTGTTGTGCAGATGCCAGTTCCTGAGTGAAAGCATAGAATAGCCAACTTCTGCACAGTAATTTGCATTTCGTTAAGTAAGGCTGCCCTGCCTCCCAAATTGCGCATGTGGCTTTAATGTGGAGCATTCTTTGCGAACTTCAGGTACTTTTGAGTGAATCTATCCTCGCACGTCGACGAGGCTCGCAGTGCCTACCAACTACAGATGGAAAATTTTATGAAAGTTTAAGGATGTGTGAAAAACTTCCATGTTTTTTTTTTCAGAAAAATATAAAAAATTGAAAAAAGAAATACTTGGGCACAGAGCTATGAGAAACCTGACAAATTTGTTTCTCTAACACTAAAAAGAATATAATTGTTACTTTATTGCATCACAAAAGGCCCAGCAAAGTTTCTGGGTTCAAAATCTAAGCATGATCAAGGCATTAATTTCACATCAAAGCATCAAGACTGACATTTGTGGCAATCTGTGTCTGATTACTTTCGATTTGACGCATCAACGCTCTGCTGTGCAGCGGACAAGCCTTCCAGACTTTCAAATTGGAGTGCACGCACGCAAGTTCATAAATGCTGCCCCCTGGGAGGCCGTTGCATAGCTTGGTGGGGACATTTTCACACTCGGACCAGTTCTGTTGTCCTGCCGCTGAAGGGGGGGGGGGGGGGAATCTGCAGTAAGCGACAAGCGAGGGGCTCATGGGTTCGCTAAAGCAGAGTCCTTGCCCCCCCCCCCCTTCCTGTTGATGGATTCAGGTGCTTCGCAGACTCCCAAACTCCTTCTTTTGACCAAACATTTAGGTACCTCGAAAGGAGTCATATCACAACAGAAGAGTTCTGAGGTGAAGCCTTCTCTTTAGTTTTATCCTGGTTTAAAAGAACGAGAAAAGCCAGGTTTTCTTTCTGAAATTTCCAATGTTTTTTGAACCACTTAGATTTCTACTACCAACATGAGCTGCTGGGTACATGCTCATGTTCACATTGCTAGCATGGTTGCGGCATTGTCATTTGAGCTCCTTCATCCGCCTATTGCCTCTGATTCTCGAGTACTACCTGCGCCGAGCCAGCTGGCACGCGTAAGAAGACCTGGGTAGTGGTGGCCTTCGCACGAACAGCAATTCACAAGCAAGTTTCCTTTGTAATAATAAAGATGTTTTTATCATCATCTCACTATGTGCACGCCAACCGGCTCCTGATGCTGACAAAGAAGCTCTTGGAAGACTGTAGCTTCGTCGAGAGGGGTGTCAACTCGGACATTACTTTCCTCAGTGGTTTAAGTGAGCTGCTCGAGGAGAAAAGAGACAGGTAGACGGGGTGGGAAAGGGAGGGAGGTTAACCGGACAAGATTCTGGTTTGCTAACCTACCCTGCACTAGGGAAGAGTCACGGGAAATGAAAGACTGAAAGAATACCAGAGAGAAAAAGCAAAGACACACAAAAAATATTGATGAGGTTGGGAACATCTGTGGGATCTAGAGTCTCTCTAATACGCCACTCGCATGAAAAAAATTCAAGAGTATGCATACTACGTGGCGTGCTACACAGTGCAGAAAAAGGGGAACATATTTGCGATGATCTAGCTAGCTAGGCAAGTCTACATTCTTTGACTTTCAGCATGTCCTAGCTCCACAATGAGTGCTTGCTCGAAGTCATTGAGAAAGTGAGAGCCAGATGAGGCACGCTGCTGTAGGGGTGATGCCATAGCCAGCTACCTGCAAAATACTTTGCACAACTTATATTTCCACAGTAAGTGGGATCTATGTATTTCTTATTCCATATTTCCTTACTGTTGGACTTCACAATGCTTTCAGTGTCAGCGAGCATTAATCATTAATTAATCAAAGCCACTACCGCTGCCGTTTTGATTAGCTTGCCGCCTCGAACCGGTGCTCTCGCACGCATATTCACTGGCAGCTGTCGCCACCACCGCGGCAACGCGAGGCTTAGCTGTTTCGACGTTCGCTATTAAGCTTTTTGCCCTCAGATTCCGTGTTTTTCATTGAAAGAATTAGCTGCTGTCGGCAATGTTACCGACTGCACCTCGGTGTGTTGCATAATGCGAGTTCCCGAAAGTCAACCTCGCCTCTACAGAAATGTTACTTGGTGAAGCATATGCAAAAGTATTGCAATGAAGCATAACAAGAGGGGGAAGGGGCTATTGCCACAGGACAGTATGTGTTCCTCAATTATACACGCGTGCATCCGGTATCTCCTGTTACAGTATAAGCACCGACATGCCTAATACCTGTACCAACAGGCCTTCAGAGCATTTTTGAATGTGCCTGTGGCGGTTTGAGCCCTGAAAGGCAGTAAATGACATGCAATTATTTTTTCCTACTGGCTGATTTTTTGGACGTTTTCGCAGCCCCTAGGGAGTTCGAAAAGTCAAACTTGGACTGTGTAACTGACCAAGAAGATGTTTCAAATGGTCCGGGTCCGGGGGGCGAACGAGTGACGGAAGGAGGACAAGAATAGAAAGAACCTACGTATTGAGGAATGAACAGGAAAGCCTGCTGCCGCTGTTTTGAAGGAGCTTGAGCTCAAAAATAAGAAGTGTTGGCTGATGCCAAGATGCAGGTGTCCCTCATCCAAACCAAAATAAACTCTTTAAAGCAGTGAAACACAACACTGAGGCGTCGTGTGCGGGCTGAGAGTATGTCAGGACAGTTGAGGTTGAGTTACGAGCTGTAGACAGAGAATCTCAACTGTGACAAAGTTCGGTCCTCATACCACTGAGCTTGCTATCAGCTGATAGAAATAGCTCATATTCGAAAAATTTGCTTCTGTATGCATCTCCTTTTTATTCGTATTTGAGAATGTCTGACTCAATTTGCAATTTCTTTCGAAAACATTTTATTTGCTGTGCATTTTACTAACCCCTCCTTTCTTTTCTCTTTTTGAATAACGTAAACACTACTCCTTAGTATTCAAACCGACTCAAGTCGTGTTTCTTAAATTTTTTTTTCATGTGCTTGTTAGAGAATGACAGCATCGTCCAACGTGGTTTCATCCCTTCTTAACATAAAACATAGTTCTGCGTCACTCAGGGAATTTTGCAAGGGCACTCACGGAAAACCTGGAAAACTCTGGCAATTTGGAAATGTCAACTTGGTAGACACCCTGCTTTTGTGCGCCTTGCAGTGCGCCAGATAGGGTACTTTATATATACATGTGTGACGGAAAGGCTTTGCTTATTTCCAACTAAAACACTATGAGCTCCATGCTGCATTCCAAAACATGCTTATCTGGGGGCGGCACGTTTCCCCCCCCCCTCTTTTTTTACCGAGCTGTTTGCAAACTGTATGAACATGAATGGGGATTAGGGTGATATCGGCCATGTTCTGCTGCAAGAGTGTTGGCTCCTGCAATCGCTGATGCTAAGCAGCATTGATCTGAGCTTGTAAATGAAATGGAGGCCGCTTCCAGGAACGCCGACTGATGGTAGCTCCGCCTGCCATGGAATAGTTTGAACGTCCGCTTTGTGCGATACAGTTACAGTAGTGGTGGCGGGGGATGTCCCCTTCCCCCGCAATAACAATTCCTCATCACGAAGAATGCACGAAAAACTCAAGGAAGACAAACAAATGCTATCCACACAAAGGTCGGGGTAAGTGGACGCCACCGCCGGAAAGTGCCCCTGCTCTCTGCCAATGGTCTGCTTCTCTTCTTGCTTGTGCAGGATGTCACCTTCTCCCCCTTCGACAGACTTGTTTCCCATTGTCCCACGAGCCAGCCGAATGGTTTTGGGCACTCATGGGTGTGTTGAAGCATGCGGACAAAGCGGTTGCAATGTTTGTCGTCAATATGGGCCGTGCTCGGGCACCAAAATACAGATGGGATAAACAGCAGAGATTTTCTGTCTCTACGACGCATGGACAAAGCACAGGCGGCAGCACTCCAGGGCATGAACTCACGTGATGAAATCGGGATTGTGATACCTTCAATAACCAAAGTACAAGCTTGTTGTAACAATTCATGATGGCACTGACACCACTTGTGTTTTATTCTGTCCATGTCTGCGGTAGCACTATTCTCATGTATGAAACTGCCTGTCACTTTGTGACCCATGCAAGTGGGAACAAATGTTTCCAACCACAGTTAATTATGAAATTTGAGGCTCCAGTTACAGTCAGTCATTTTTCTTGTTCCTCAATGAGGCGAATATTTATTGTTCTTTCCCATATCATCAGAGAAACTTCAGAAAACCTTGTTTTTCAGGTGTTTGCTTTGCCAGGTGTCTGAAAACCCTAGTATGTGTGCCAACTTTTGGCAGTAATTCGTGGAAAATGCAAGACAGCACCTTGTCTTATGATGAATGAAATCAGAATGCAAGTGTGGCAACTGGGGCATAGAACGCAGTGGCTGCACGATCCTGCCCATCCACCTGCTCCTCCTGCCCAACCCCTTTCTCTCTCCAATGATGTCTTGCCGTTACGGCCGTAAGGGAGAACAGAATGGGCCGATTCTGCATTCACATCTGGCAACACCCTCGTTTTGTTGCGTGCCATTCTCACGGTTTTATGGAAACTGCCACTTGCACACAAGTTGAGGCAACCTGAAGAGTGCGGGCCGCCAAAAAGTCCTCTCTCTCCTCCACTCTCCCTAAGCCTGCACCTTTCAAGATAGCAGTGCAGTGCACTACAGAGAATCTAGCTTACAACGCAGATCCCCCTTTTTTTTCGTAGCCCTTTCTGATCGCTGCCAGTGAAAGCCGTCCCCTGATTTTTGTCAGTAAATGCTGATTGAAGTCCAGACTGCCTTCAGCCTTGAGCATTCAGATTATATTAAACTGATGCACAAGTGGGGTACCTGCTGTCTCCCTATTTTATTAATGTACACAAAGCAGGAGTGCAGGTATTCAGTTTGAAATCTTTAAATAATGACTGCTACTAGTTCAAAACAAACACAGCCTTGAAGATTCCTGCTCTCCTGAGGCATGCTGGAGAACTGACATGATGCTGCATGCTCCATATGCAGCCTAGCCAGAAATATCATTTACAAATTGAACTTTTCAAAAAGGGGTGACATATTAATTGCAATGAACTGTAGGTTGCTTCGCAACAGGGTGAAATACTATTGTTACAATTCTTAGCATTGTAACAATGTTCACGCAGCCTATCATTCAGACATCGGCCAGTGTGACCGATGTAACGTTTTCCGCGCTTGAGTGGAAAACACTAAACAGCACAATTTGTGCAATTAACAATCTTTTTATGATTCTTATCACAGCTAGGAGGAGCCTCCTTATTCGGATTAGTGAGCTTGCAAATGCTCATAAGCTTGTTAGGGGCAGAAAACCCCACACAAATATTCGCTCTTCAGATTATGTGAGACGCTGTGGATATACAGGATAATGCTTGTCTTACACGGAGTAGTTGTAGGATTATCTTCACGCCGGTTGTCTTTTCTAAACTCTCTTAGAATCCGTTCAGCTACTGACACTTGTAAGGACACTGGATAACCAGCCTGTGAAAGCTGTTCACACTGAGAAGCCAAGCTAGACAAAATGGTGTGGGAGCACAATTTTTGCAAAGCATTATTTAGGCAAAGGTTAGCAATGCCTCTCTTGACCAACTTAGAATGAGCAGAATGAAATGGAAGAAGTGGTTTGTTGGCATGAGATTCATGGTACCAACACGTGTGAATGTCGGAACAAGCTAAGCGCAGATCCAAAAACCGGATCATGTCATTCTGTGGGAGCTCGTGGGTAATGTCAAGGGGGGCAAGGCATTCTTTGACTATTGGCACCACCATGGCAACCTCAGACTCAAGGTCAGCCAAGGTCACTATTCTTTAAAAATAGTGACACCCACAGTTCTTTGGTAGTTGGTGAGAATTAACCCTTTGATGGATGCAACGAGAACAAGTAATTTAGGCGCAATTTTTCATCACCGGAGGCTTTCTGGGGCAGTTTTATTACAAACAAAACAAACACGAGTGGAAACTGTCTGCTTACAAAAGAGAAAAAAGTGGGACAGCGTATGTCCCACTAACCACATAGCATGTATTCACTATGTGGGACAGGTATGTCCCACCATCCACTTCAGTCAAATTGTCAGCAGCAGTGAAACGGGCCAAAGCAAGTGACGCATAGTGGCACATTGCACATTTTGCAGAGGTATTTGGTGCGCACTTCCTTCTGCTTTGTAGAGAACCACCGGCACCGCAGTCGTTTCCCAGTGAGGACGGGGTGGTGACCATTTCCGGCAAATCGGAGCTCATCTGGTACACCACTCATTGCGCGCCCATTCTTCTTGCCTTTCTTGTTGTAGTGGGCTTTCAGCGTTGTTTTCGATTTTCGAAACGTGTTTTGGGCAATCAGGAGACGCCCAAGCATCAGGCGGAACTGCAGATAGGTGACAGGACTCATGGAGGAAATTTGAATGAAAGCATTGACCACCGCTGCGTCCAAAATGAAGTAAAAGATACGGCTCCACCAGCACTTTGAATGGCGGTCCGCTGGATAGGCATTCCTTTTCTGGTCAAATTTATCAACCCCTCCCATCCATGCGTTGTATTCTTTCACAACACATGGACAGTCCACTTCCTTTCTCTTCTCGTTTTGAAGGGTTTGCTGGACCTGCACGACGCTTTCTGGGTCATGATAGTTGGACTTGATGTGCACATTTTTAGAGTCTCGCCATTGGTAGGCTACCACATCAGCCTTCTTCCTCCAAATGTAGGACCCTCGCTCCAGCTTGTTGTCAACTTTGACTTCGGATGGCAGATCCCTCTTGTTCACTCTAAATGTGCCACAAGCAAGGATGTCTTTCTCTCGCAGCTCTTGAAGCAGCTTAGTGGAGCTGAAGAAATTATCAAAAAATAACTGCGAGCCAGCAGGGACGGCACCATCGGCCAAAGTCAGGACAACGTGTTTGCCCAAGGTTCTGTCTTCTGGCTTCTGCATACTCTTTCCTTCGTAGAGCTGGAACTTGAGGAGATAGCCCGTCTCAGAATCCGCTAGAGACCAAACTTTGTATCCTCTCTTGATTTTTGGTTTCATTGGCTTGTATTGTTTCATGCTTGAGCGGCCTTTGAAGAGAATCATGCTCTCATCGACAGCGAGGTGACTGGATGGCGAGTAGTGGGCCTGGAACCTCTCGTTCATCATCTCTATCAATGGCCGAACTTTGTATGCACGGTCAAAATCTTTTGAGCCGTAGTCGGGCATTTTTTCATTGTCGTTGAGGTGCAGGCAGTTTGTTATGTGTTGAAATCGTTTGTAGGTCATCACTTGGGTGATTTCTTTCACATGAAATAAGCTGTCTGAGCACCAGTACATTTGCAGGTGGTGCATGCGATTTACACTCATCAAAATGAGGACTCCAAGGTAGGCACGAAGCTCCAAGCACGTGAGTGTTGTCCATCGTTTCCGGTTGGTTGTTGCTGCATACAAGTTTGTTTGATCCACGATATGTTTGATCACGTCCTCATCGAAGTAAAGCATGAATGCTTCAATGGCAGTGCTTCTTTCCAAGATCTTCTGCGATCCAGATGCATTATGATTTGTCGGGATCGTCGCAATGAATTTGGACATGTCCCACTGGCTGGCTGTATTATCATCGCCTGACCCTTCAGGGAGCTTCTTGACTTTTTTTGGTTTTGTTCTTTTTCCTGAGTAAGGCTTGCGCGCAATTTTTTTGCGCTTGCTTGTCGTGGGAACAGGCAGAGGTGGCGAAACGTCGTCCTCTTCGCTGCTCTCAGCGCTTCCAAGCACAAAGTCTTCCTCATCAGAACTATCGCAGTACTCATCGGCGCTGTCATTCGACTTGTCCGGTAAACTAAAATAAAGCTCCAAGGCTTCTTCCCGACTCAGGTTTTTTCGTTCTCCTACGCAAAAAAAAATAAATCGTGGCATTCAGCTCCAGCGTCATGTTTGCGCACACACTAGACTCGCTAAGCCTAACACTACGGGCATCAAAACAGACCACTGCCGCAAGATTCATACATGCAACATTATTTTTGCCCGAAAATGATAACTATTGCGCCCTTATTTTTCTCTCAACATTGTTATAGTGCAAGAAATAGGTAAACTTACTTACCAGGCATCTCATAGCAGTTCACGCAGCTTTGAAAACAGGAGAAAATTATGAAGGGGATCCACAAACTGAAGAAAACAAAACTGACAGAATTTGTGGCTCCATCTGTTGCTAAGTGCAGAAAACAGCTATGAATGTTTTCTTCGAAGTCTCATAGAGGGAGCCACATCACTCAATGCCGTAATACGTTTTGATTTTGCGTTCAATCTAGAAAGAAAGTGAGCGCGTCAAGTGGGACCTCTGTGTCCCATCATCCGTCAAAGGGTTTTAAACAGGCTGAGCGATTCTGTATTGCCTCTAGAGACTGTATGAGGGTGTCATGACCAGGGTCCCATACTGATGATGCGTACTCAAGCTGTGGACGAATGTAAGTTGTGTACAATAAGGGTTTTAGCGATGATGGTGTTCGAGAAAATTTCGGACGAAAGTATTCCGGTGTACGAGTGGCCTTAGAGGTTATGTGATCAATGAGTTTTCCAGGATAGATTGCTGGCAATGCGAAGGCTGTGGGTTCGGTTCCCACCTGCGGTAAGTTGTTTTTTCATCCACTTTAATTTTCATCAATTTATCGTTTCTTTATTTCATTTATTAAGCACAAGTAATTTCCCCTATGTTGTCCTTAGTGTCAGTGTTTGTTGGCTTCTTATGGTACTAAAAACAGGTCATTCATGGTTATAATGGCTAGCTTAGCTTGCAGAAACAGCGTGACAGACTTCTGCCATGTGTCGTTTTCTGAAACAGGGACCTTCAGCAGCACGTCAGGTTTGTGTGTTCTTGTGCTAAAAAACACCTCTAGGTGATCTCGTCAGCTCTTGGCAATGTTTTTCAGCGTTTTGTCGAAGTTATATTCTCTGCAAAGTTTGCAGAGAATATAATTTTCAAATAGAATATAATTTTCAAATAACATGGCAGCACAACACATGTTGTAGCGTCACAAAGATGAGCAGACATCGTCGCTGCACAAATTGCCTGAGATGGACGCATACGCATGTGACATGCCTGCTCGTGGAGTTGGTAACAGCTATGCTGTAGAAGGAGTGAGATCAGAGATACAGCTACTCTGCTCGGCACCTTCGAAGCATTCGGAGCAGTATGGAAAGCAAGTTAGAAAAAAGCACACAAATAGCAGCCTCTGTGGAATGCAGTGAGAGGAAAAAAAAAAACTAGATCGCTGTCATTTTCAAGCCGGATAATGTGAGCCTATTTAATGCTCCGTTTGTGATTATCCTCTCTCTGAAAGGCTATTTTATGCATTTTTTTCATGTAACATATATATGGATACAACTAGCATGTTCAGATGTTTTTGAGGGTTTTTGTTAACATGAACTTCTGATAAGATGAACAAATTTTCTGGTCCCTTCAACTTGGTCCTTATGGGAGTCTACTGCATTCATGTTAAAATGAAATTTCGTTCGATATATCAGAGGCACAATTTAAAATGAAGCTTCCACTGCTAATGTCAACTGGTGCAGTCATTTTGATCCTCCTTGTGCACCGCAGCGCTGTTAACTGGAAGTAGCTTGAGCATCACCACCACTTGTTTTTTGTTGGTGCATGCAACACTGTAACCCGGTATTTTTGGATCATGCACCTGAAGCCAGCAATGTGACAAAGGTAGTGCCTGAATTGTAGGAATTCAAGTTTGTCCTTCCTTCTGCAGTTGTGTATGCACCATAACTTGGAGGCTCTTTGACTGGGCATGCCACTTCCTAGCCTTTCCTTGCCTTGGGATGCTTTGCTGTCCACTGATGCTCACCCGTAGAAGTTCTTCTGCCTTGCAACCTGTCCACATTCTCCCTATAAGGAAATGCAGCCAGTTGTGACCTGTGCAGGCATATGTAGAAAGTGCACATTTCTAACACTTGCTTAATTGAACGCATAGCGGCCATCGTAGTACGCTTTTAAAGGGCCTCTCACCAGGCCTCATAGCAAATTTTGGTTATATGTTGAAAGTTGTTACGTGTCCTCTAAGGAGCGTTCTGCCACAAAAAATTTTCAAATCGGCTCACTGATAGCCGAGATAGAAATATTTCAGGAGGTGAGCTCCATTCCACTTGCCACGTCTAGTCTCCGCAAGTGAAATTCTTTCCCTGTGTTCTCCCATACCGAACCTCGAGGATCGCGTGACGCATACGTCACGGGGCCCGCCTTCATTTTTTTCTCCTCGCCTTTTTTTTTTCTGGCGCTGCGCATGAGCTGTTGTGTTTGTCTGGTTTTGCGCAGTGCACGATTTTGCACGCTATGCACAAGGACACATGACTGGTGGTATAATTCAGTGCTACATGAATACTGAGGCAGAACAAGTGGATCGCAGAGCATGATCACATGTTGGAACACTAGAAAATTCCATAGTTTTGGTACCTGCACATGTGATTGCACAACCGTGCGAACAAGCAGGCGAAGCAGAAGTACACTACATCTCTCTTGCTTCGGTGCAAAGTAAAACAAAGAACGCAGGCATTCTGTTTGTGTGTTTTTTATTTCTCTAAACTTCAATTTGTCAATTCAAGCAACAGATCACACAAATAGTAGATGGTGCCTTGAATGATTCTCAGACCTTTCCCCGGCGCATAGCAATGTAATTCTTTGCAAACACAATGGTTGGCGTGTATTGTATGCTCTGCGCTTGTCTGCTCAAAATGGCCAGACCTTGTGAGGGGCCCTTTAAGTGAAAAGCATATGTATTTACCTTCATGCGTGATGCGATGAAAGTGATTTCCAGCATTCCCATCAAGAAGAAAAAAGAAACAGGTGAAATGCTTTATCAAACAAAGTCCAGAGGTCACGAATATGTGCCTGTGCACTGTGCATTTGTGTTGTCTAAATTGAAGCCAACTTTTTTTTTTTTTTTGCTGTTACTGCAGCTTGTGGCTGCTGCACTGCATTTTGAGCACGACTGTTGACTGTTCATGTTGAGTACGCCATACTTTTGAAACTGCACATGACCACTGACTGCTTGTTACTACAATAAAGCAACATCTTCAACACGCTTGCTGCTGATGTGACTGTCACTGGAGATATACAGAAGGCTTAATTTCAGTATTTAGTTGAACTGAAAGCACTTTATTGCTTTGTAAGTCCTTTAAGGCAGGAGTTCTCACTACATTTAACCTCGGCGAACCCCAACAGCTTTCAAAAAGTGCTGTGCAAACTTGCGTGTCTCGCTTTCCATCCCAACATCTAAGAAAACGGGAACAAGCACATATACAGGTTTTTTTTTTTTCTATGGTGCATCAATAAATGCCCCAAGTCGGTTGATAATGACTGGCTATGTAGCAAAATACTCTTACAGAGAACTATTACAGTGCGACTAGTCCCAAAGTAAGTCACGAAAAGAAAGGTGGAGGTTCGGACAAGCACACATTCAGTTACTTTTAATAATAATAATAATAATAATAATAATACTTTATTGACACAGGAATTCCGCCAACACTAATACATAATAGGCCTGCCAAAGCTGCATTGGGCTTGAAGGGCAGAGCCGACAGACAGCGTTTAACATGATGTAATATCGCGGATAACGCAAGATATGCAGAACCATTGTTAACAGGCACTGACACACAAGAGAAAAACAAACAGCAATGAGGAGGCAAAAAATGAAAATACACCACGTATCATGCGATGAAAAGTAACATAACCCACCATTCTTAATACAGAGCACGAAAACATGCATCAGGCATTTGTATGACACTTACAAAAATCATCAATTATCCTATTGACAACAGCCAACCAAGAACAATGAAAATAGGAACCAAAAAAAAAGAGACAGGAATATACATATGAGATCTGCAGGGAGCAGGGCACTGAAACAAAACGAAAGTACTCGTTGCACGCTCTATTCACACACATCAGTAGGTGTAAAATAAAACAAATGAATTAATGTATTCGATGCAGTACCGTAAAGTTATGTAGGGTTTTAATACACATGAAAGAACCAACCGTGTAATGGATTATAGGTTAATGCGACGAAGAATTTGTTTTAATTTATACTTTGATTTTGCGCGAAAGGCGCTTGCTGGTAGTTTATTGAGAGATGAAGGGATGAAGTAATTACGAGTGCGCTGACCGTACTTGGTAGAACAGCGAGGCACCCGAAAGCGGTCTTTCGGCCGGAGACAACGAGCAGGAACATATTCAACTTTGTATTTGTGCGACCAGAAATGCCTCAGGATGGCCGTTTCCGCTAGAAGGGCGTTAAAATCTGGCAACCTTAAGGCTTTGAAAAGGTCGATGCCGGTAGTTAAACATAAATCATAACCAATAATTTTTAGAATAGATCGAAAGATGGAGTTGACTCTATTTTTCCATCGAATCGCGCAGTGAACGTACGCCGTAATCCCATAGCGAAGCATACCGTAACCCAAAGCTTGCAAAACCATTTTACAAACGGAGAGTGGCATGTAATATCTGATATGGTATAATGTACCTGAAACTGCACGTAATCTTGAGCATATATGGGCCAGATGCGTATTCCGTGTGAAGTCACTGTCGAGAAAAACGCCGAGGTATTTCACTGTTGAAACATATGGAACGGGTGAGCAGGTGCAGGGGGAGCAAGATGAAGAGTGTGCCAGTAATGGAAGGTTTAAACTGACTTTCTTCAAAGGATTATGAAAACATATAAGCTGTGTTTTCGAGACGTTTACTTTAATGACATTGTTAAGGAACCAGTTCATAACGCTGATCGTTGCATCTTGTAAAAGGGAGATTGCATCTGAAAAACGGGGAGCTTGAGACAAGATAACTGTGTCATCTGCGTACTGAAATGTAGAAATAGGGGTAACAGCGGCGAGGTCATTCACATATAGATTGAAAAGAAGTGGACTTAATATAGATCCCTGAGGTACTCCGGCTTTTATTGAAGTTGGATTACTCCGGTACTGACCAATGGAGACCAACTGCGTTCTATCCTCCAAAAAGTTAGAGAGTAGCTTTAGGAAAGGCCCATGAAATCCCATCAAGGAGAGTTTATGTAACAGAAGACTATGGCAAACACTGTCGAAAGCTTTGCTAACATCAAGAAAAAGAGCACATACGACCTGGTTAGCATCAAAAGCTGAATTTATAATGTCTGAAATATCCTCAAGGAGAGCCTGTGTGCCTCTGCCTGGAATAAAACCATACTGCGTACTTGAAATAATGCTACTGGCGTCGAGGTACGTCGACATGACTTGCAGAAGGTGTTTTTCTAATATTTGAGAGATACAAGGCAAAATTGAAATTGGGCGATAATTTTTGTATCTATTTCGTGCACCACTCTCGAAGAGCGGTATGACTATGGCCTTTTTCATTTCTGTAGGTATAATACCATTGGTTAAAATGTGATTCAGCAGTGATAACAGCACATACTTAACAGCGTCGAAATTTCTGCGTAACTCGTCCACAGAAATGCCATCAATGCCCGGTGATTTACCAGTTTTTAGACTAAAAAGAATTAATCTGAGATCAAGTTCTGATAGAGGAGGAAGTTGTGCAGATTTGTATACGCTGTTCCTTAAAGTACAGTGATCAGGGTGTGGTTTAGCAGTACCAGATACCAGCGAGAAGTATGTATTAAATTCATTTGAAACAGTTGCTACATCTGCAGAAAAATGGGACTCAAGTGGTAACAGGCGACCATCACGTTTGAATTTACCTCTTAATTCATTTGCAAGAGACCACGTCTTTTTCACGTCCGAACGAGCTTCTTTGAATTTTTGGCGCATATGATTTCGCTTTGCTAGCCGAATCATGGAATTCACTCGATTTCTACATGTCTTAAATTTCAGTAGTAGCTCCGGACAATTTGGAGCCCGTTTAGCTTGGGCCCACATAAGATCTTTTTCCTTAATTGCCGCTAATATTTGTGGCGATAGCCATTTGTTCTCTTCTCGTCGTAATCTCACTTTTACAAACCGGGTGCATTTGTTTCTGTAATTGTGGAGAATCTGAACGAAACGGTCGTATAAATCAGCTGGAGAGAGTGTATATAACATGGACTGCCAGTCATGCTTTGTGACGCATTCGTCAAAAAGCTTATGATCAAGAATGCAAATTTCCTTTTTCATACTGTTGACTTTTAAAGGCGTGGCATTTTCTACAAGATGGCAACAGACGAAGTAATGATCAGCGACCTTTGTTTCAACAACAGCGGCCTGCATCGCATGATTGGAGCACCGAACATTAATATGGTCAATGCAGGATTTAACCAACTTTCCAGACAGAAATTCTTCACGAGTTGCTTGATGTATAATGCCTTCTAATCCCCATTTAGATAATAAATCGAGATAGTCGGCGACCGGTGGCAGAGTGGGGCGGAGGGTGTCGATGTTTATATCGCCTAGCACACACACGTTTTCGTCAAGAGATAGGGATGATAGGGCTGTGTCAAGCTCTGATAAAAATAAGCGAACATTGCAACAAGGCGGCCGGTACATAGACAAAACAAGAAATGAAGTCCCAGATGAGCATAGTCGCAGAGCAACAACTTCAGCTTGCGAAAAGGAAAGCGGTATTTCTGATACAGACCACTTGTCTTTCGCAAATACCGCCACGCCCCCACCTTTACGCAACGTGCAAGTGTATGAAAACAACTTATAACCTGGTATAGAATAAGAAGACATGACGTCCGCAGGAACATTAATTTCTGTCAAAACAAAGACGTCACAGATAGACAGAAAAGACGAAGTTAAAGCGCAAAAATGATTCCAGTGTTTACGGATGCTGCGGATATTAACATGGGTGGCAGTGAAGGCATTACCGGTGTTAGCAATAAAAAAGTTATGAACGTCTGAGAAGGTGTGAAACGAGAGTGATCTAGCTACATCCATATTTATACGAGCTTTTCGAGGTCAATGGAAGTATCAATGCGAATGACAGGAGCACCCTCAGCCTTTCTGGCCAGCACCCTTCCGTTGCGTGTCCAGACAAACTTGTAGTCATTTTGCTTCCCTCTCAGGCAAGCCTGACGAAATAAATCTCGGTTAGCGCGTGTCAGATTGTTGTTGAAGTATAGCCGAGAATTTGGAGCCATTACATTAAAGACAAGACTTGGGAGACAACTGCGAGAATCGAGCCACTTTTGCTTGATCGCTACAGTTTGTGCTTGCACAAGAATAGCCGGGATGGAATCCTTGCGAGCTGGTAGCCTGTGTGCAACAGAAACTTCTGAAGGCTGAAACTCTATATCAAGCTTTTCTGCCACTTGATCCAGTACAGATATCAGGTCCTCGTTATGCTGAACAGGGAAACCGTGTATCTCAAAATTACACCTTCTGGTGTACTGCTCAAGGGCATTGATTTCAGTGGTCATACTGTGGAGGGCTGCAGCCTGAGAAGAAACTGTCGATGACAACGTCTCGCACTGGGCACGAAGCTGGCCAAGTTCAGCTTGGCTATCCGACACCGCCGAAAGTACGGAATCGTATTTTGAGGACAGAAACTCAATAGACTTCTGTATTTCCCCAACAGACTCAGTCAGCTTTTCTCCCGAGGTTTTGAATTCCAGGAGTTCTTCCATCTTAACTACAAGTGCTTCTACAATGGTTGTAAGTTGATCCAGTTTGTTCTTGACGTCTGTTAACTGATTTGAGAACGAAACATCGCTATTGGTGGATCCAGATTGCCTACATGTCTGGCAGGACCAAGCTTCGCGTTTTTCGGACGTCATTTTAGTGTAGGTACCCTCGGCAACCCCCGAACAACTTTTGCCAAGATGATACCCCCGCTTGCACAAAGAGCACGTTAAACATTTACCATCTGCAGGTAACACTTGGGGGCAAACAGCACAAATATTCGGCATCTTGTTGCAGTCAGCGGCAAACGAGGACACGTGAGAAAAATACAAAAGCAGGTTGATACAGGGACTCACCTGCCGACAGCAAGGTAAAAACAGTCACTTGCTGGTCACGGTTTGCCGCCGACTGCAGAGAAGCCCGGCGAAAGCGAGGTTTAAATAACCGCAGGTGGACGTGACGTCAGGGGCGTTGACTTCAGCGACATCGGTGGCGGCTAAGAGCCGACTAGAAGCGTCCCAGGCAGCAGGTCAGCATTCCGCATGCGCCGATGTGTATTCCAGGACGAAGCAGGCTTTGCAGACTGAAGATCCTCCCACAAGCTGGCTGGGATGCAGCCACGTAACCTGCCGACAGCAAGGTAAAAACAGTCACTTGCTGGTCACGGTTTGCCGCCGACTGCGAACCAGAACTGCGAAACGCAGTCGAAGAGACCTTGGTGTACTGTGGAACACTGTTTGGTAATGCCTGCTTTAAGCAAATGCATTGTTTTGTGGGCTACTGTACAGCAACATAGCAGTAGCATAGCATGAAACGCAAGCAAACATACGCTATCCCCTTTCCTAGACTGTGGTCTTGTGGTGTTGCGTTAATTGCATAAAACTCAACCAGCCGGCCTGCCTGCAGTTATGCAGTGAGACATCTCATGTACCTTTTCAGCTCCCACCTTGGCAAACAGTCATGTACTGATATTTTTATGCATGAACAACAGTGTTTTCTAACACTGCAACATGTGTATTTTGGGCACATTACTCTCACCTTTTACAATATATAGCACACAGCTACATCAGTGTGTGTAAAGAAATGGACACTTTCTTGCCTTGCCGGCACTTTATAGAAGAAAAATGTGAAGCTTTTTGGCGCGAACCTGTTGATTAATGAATGGAATGACTCCACGTTCAACGTCTGGCATGATGGTGACGCTTGATGTTGATAATCACGCAACGATTCTCAACAAGGTTCTTCAGCTTTACAAAAGCGTCGATGTCTTATCACGCAAAACAAAAGGATACAGCATCACATACAGGCAGAAACATTTAAAAGGGCTGTCAGAATAAATCATGATGAGCACAGCAATGAGCAGGTATACAATCCTCATTTGAAATGCCTCAACCAAACACTTTATCATAATCTCATGACATCAGAAGTGTCATTGGTGACCACCAAGGGCCATTGTTTAGATCTGCAGCCTAGGAACTGCAAAGGATATCCCTGCAGTATAAATGGGAAGTCACTTGGCATGATGTAAATACCTGCAAAAGTCCACTTTCTGAGCAACAGGTCCCCATGTTCGCATTGTGGATAGTCATCACTGTGGTTACAGCTTATTTTGCACATGGTTTAGGAAAGATTTCTGAATGGCCACCACAAGCTCTCCTCTGCCTGCAGCTTCTTTTTTAGCCCTGCGCACACAAAGAAAACCAGGCAAGTGTTCTTAGCTGCCTTGCTTAAAATATAACTGCATCCGCATCACTAAGAACTGTCAACCAACTGCAGTTCCATCATGATGAGGACACTGTTATGCCTAATTTTCTAAAAAATTTGGCACTGTTCACAAGTAAATAGCAGTCCGCACGGAAGAACCTGCCGATGAATGCTGCGTTGTGCTGAATAGTGCTTTCACATCAGTTTTTAATTAAGTGTCACCTGTTTGTAACCCTTTGATTGCGGTTCGGAATTTCCCGCCCATGGACCCCATTGTAATAGATTGGGACGGTGTGGCAAATCTAATTAGCAGCTTAAAAATATCTTCATCTGCAGGACCTGATGAAATCACGTCGAAAATTGTAAAATGTACTGCCGTGTATTCATCTGTTATTCTCTCTAACATTTTTTAACAGTCCTTACAGTGCTCAATTCTACCCAGCGATTGGAAAGATTGGCAGGTGGTTCATGTTCACAAGTCAGGTACCACACATTCACCCAAGAACTATCGACCTATCTCATTAACCAGTATTCCTTTCAAAATTCTAGAACACATCATTTATTCACTATTAGTTAATTTCCTAGAAACAAATTCATTTTTAACCCTTGTCAGCACGGCTTTAGGAAGCACTTTTCATGTGAAATACGGCTATTATCATTTACCAATGACCTGCTCTTTAATGCTGACCTAGTTTTTTAAACTGACTGCATTTTCCTGGATTTTGCAAAGGCACTTCACATGGTCCTACATAATTTACTGATCCTTAAGCTCAGCAAACTTAATATTGATCCTAACATCTTATCTTGGATTAGAGACTTCCTGACTAGCAAAACACGGTATGTAACAGCTAATGATTACTCTTCTCCTTCCTTTGCTGTAACATCGGGAGTGCCGCAAGGATAGGTGCTGGGTCCATTGCTTTTCCTCGTCTATATTAACGACCTCCCTGACTGCATTACTTTTTCCTCTATTAAGCTCTTTGCTGACGACTGTGTACTCTACTATAAAATTACTTATCCATCTGATGCATGTAAACTGCAAAACAATCTGAATAATGTGTCACTCTGGTGCAGTAAATGGAAAATGCAACTTAACGTAGTTAAATGTAAAGCTATGCAAATTTACCGCCGTCAAAATGCAGTAACACGCACCTACACTATCTTAACGATAATCAGCTAACGCCTGTTGACTCATACAAGTATCTCGGCCTTCATATCACAAATAACCTCTCATGGCACACCCACATTGAGTACGTCTGCAATAATGCTAACCGCTTGCTTGGATACCTGCATTGTAATTTTGCATCTGCGCCTTCATCCCTTAAAGCAATTCTTTACTGAACGTTTGTACGATCAAAGCTTGAATACGCCTGCGCCATATGGGATCCCGCTCAAACCACTGTAACTCCTGCCCTCAAATCAATACGAAACCGTGCAGCTAGATTCAGTTTATCCAGTTACTCACATCATTCCAGCGTTACAGCAATGAAAAATACCCTAAACTTATCCGATCTTTCATCACGCAGAAAATGCGCTCGCCTTTCGCTATTTCGTAAAATTTTCCACTTCAACCCTGTATTAAAAGAGCAGCTTCTCACACAGCTGTTTTGTTTCATCTCGTTCAGATCATTACTTTTAAGTATGCGTGCCGTCATGTAAGGCTAATCTTTAGAGTGATTATTTCATTCCTCGAACAAGTATGGAATGCAACCATCTTCCCACTGCCATCGCAAGAATGTCACTCAACATGCCTTGGCTTAAATCCAATGTTATTTGCACAAATTGTTCATGTTTCCCCAACTCCTTTCTGTAGTGCCTCTAGGCCCTGAAAGCAAATAAATAAATAAATAAACCGGAATGTGAAGACACAACAGTTATTTACGATGAGACCAGTGTGCATGGTGAACAGAACGCCTATGTTTAGAATGGTCAGAAACTGTGGAAGTACTGCTTTGTCACATTATGGCTGCTGCATTAGCAGCTCGCAAGAAAAGTTTTCCTTCAGGATGGAACAGAAAGATGACAATACTTATGCCAGCAAAATCTTCCTACTCCGCTAATGGGACAACCTCTCCTGCTTGGTCTGCTGTGTTTCATGGCAGTAATGCTAGTGGTCATTCAAGATGTGAAGTTTCCCGGCAGACACTAGACCAATGATGCACTAGAAGCGGTGAGGTGCTAAACATTTACAACATGCCAAGCAACGATGCGGTGGGTGATATCAGGCCGCTCTCTTTGCATATGGCTGCACACCTGGGTGTGCCTGTCTGTGAAAAGTTCATTCACATGAATTTTTCCATCATCAAGAGCCTTAAGCGTCCTCGTAAATTCTTCCAACTCCATGGCGCCACTGCTGGCGACTTCATGTAACTGCAGCGGGAAGTGAAAGAAAAGTTAAAGCTGACCAAAGCAAGTATGCTCCACATATCAAAACCAGAAAGGTCTTTCAACTGCACAAGCTGGTCATATATTACACGGTTGAGAAAGGTGTCCTGCAGTTAGTGCATCCCATACTTCACACTGTAGTCTGGAAAATCGGCATGGCTGTCACCTGCCAACTGGCAACAAGTAGTGCTTAAGCAGGTCAAAAGAGAGTTTTTTGCATTCTCAAAGCTATAATGAAAAATAGACACATATATAAACAGTGTTATAGGGTCACAAGTAAGAAAAGAAAAGATGGAAAGCAAAAGCTGTAATGCAATGCGACAATGCAACAATACAGCTGTAATAATGGTCAAAGTAGTAAGACGTCAGAAAGTCATGTCATACAGTATGTGAAAGCACTGCTACGCCACAGCAGAGTTTTGTTTCCAATTGTGCCCGCTTTTGAATCGGCAGTATTCAAGACATAAAGTGGCACAATCATCAATACTGTTCTCCAGCAATGTTTGCCCCATTTTATCTTGCTGTGTTGCCTCAGAAGATCATCTTTCTTCTCGGTGATGCGTTTACACAAGTGTTGCAACTCCTGGATGCCCATGTTCTTTGCATATCTCAATCTGCGTTCCGATTCCACAGCAATGTTGCCCAGTGGCAGCCTTTTAGATCACTGAGCCTTCATACCATTCCTGCCGCAGTGATGCAGCGAGAGATACACCACTACACCGGTGTGCGGCTGCTTCCAACACAACCACCCACGAGGCTTGCGATGCCCCTGTTGCTCTACTGGAGCACCATCTCGCAACCAATATAAAATTTTACTGCCCTGCCTCGGTCTGCACGGCAAGTTCATAGAGCGCTGGAAGTCCTTGTAATATTAGGTCCGTTCGATTTATCTGCACTACCTGAACTAGTTCATGTAGTGCCACACTCGGCCATTCGTTTTGGCAGTGCTACGTGGCGCCCTCTGAACTACGGCATTCGTTTTAAACAAGTGTAGGCGTCGTGCAGGGCTAGTTCAGGCAGACCCTGGACCGTGTCGGGAGGTGGTGCCGGTCGTGCACAAGCGCAACGCCATGGCAGCAGACGACGGCAGCATTTGCGTTGCAATAGACGGCATGTCAACGAAGCTGACGCCGATCGTCAATGAAGATGGGAGCCGTGTTTGGCAAGAGAACGGCTGTATGTACAGGATAGAAGGTATGTTTGGGCACAGCTCCATGTTGCATGAAACACATGGGTGCACAAAGCACTTTGCTTGTAACGTCGTACCCGCAAGAAATATTTCGCTGTAGTCGGCGCGCTAATCGCATTATTAACTGCTGCGAGTTAGTTTCTGTATGACAGCTTACCTTTCCTTGGCACACGACTATCTGTAGTAAACTGATACCTATTTGTGTGTATTAGCACTAATACCTCTTTGTGTGTACTAGCGGGGCGCAGTATCGGTGCGTAGGTTAGCGTTTAAAGGTAACTTTTTATACTTATATTGATTCTGCATGTGCACTCAATGGTATTCTAGCTATTGGGTGCGGTACGCTTGCGTCTAAACAGTTGTGTTTACGTTGTTAGGATATACTGCGCTTGACAAAAACAAAAATTGTTAGCTTTTGTACATCCGGCAGTGTACAGCCACAGACTAGATTATTATGTTGCGCTGAGTAATTTTCTACTTCTTAACCAGACTGGACAGTTATGTCCGTAGTGTTTGCGGATCAGCAGCTGCCTACCGGCAGCCGCCAATACAGTGAAACCTTGTTAAACCGTAGTCGTCGGAAAAAGTACATACTAAACGGTAGTACTGTTTAAGCGATATAGCATCAGATCGCCCACTTACCTGTCGAAAACGGAATTCAGAGAGAGTGCGATGAAAGGGGAAAAAACATGCAGTATTTATTCACTTCGCGGGACGTAAGTGTTGTTTTCGTTTGATGTTGCGGCAGCCTAGCATGACGACAGCGGCCTCAAACTTACTGAAGCTGCGTGCCAGCTTCTCAGACAGCCCCTCTCCTCTCGGCAAACACTCGCACGGCAGATTCCTCGTTGTCGTTACGTATTCTCTGTGCACGCACGCAGTAGTGCTGCATAAGTCCCGTGGCGCCTTTTTCATTGCTGGGTGCCGGAGTTCAGAAAACTTTTCGTTTGGAATAGTTACGTTATCGCGCCCCTGTTCTCCTTGCGACGATCGCATTCATGAGGCTGACATAATGCGCAGCTTCTGCCACTGTTGGGCCTGAATAGCCCGTGCTGTCACTTTCCGTGTCGTCCTCATCACTGTCGCTAGTTGACACTTCGGCAACAATAGCGGCAACGATGGTGAAAAGTCGAACCTCGTAGTCGACATCTCTTCGCGGTCGCAGCAGCGCTGCCGAGCAACTTCGCATTCCAAATGCCACACACTGTAGTCAACAGCAGATCCATGTCGCGGGCCAGCGCAGACTTCTTCGTGTCACGTTCGGTAGCACGGACGATGTGTAATTTTTCTTCTATGCTGAGCACCCGGGGTCTTTTTTATCCTAGCTTCGGCATGACGCGAGTCCTCGCTTGCACGACGCCACAACGCTCTCTGGCACGGCGTCCATGCGGCGTCGAAATGATGTTGATGTTGATGCGGCTTCACGTGCAAAAGCACAGGGCGCTTGGAGGCCGTTGTATGGATCTCTGAGGCTTGTTGTTCTGCCGGGCCGCCCGATGGAGACGACGCACCGCCGTGTTTGCGCGACGAAAAGTGGAAACGCTACGTTTTAACCGATGCGTATGCAATGAGCTGGTACGGTTTATGCGGATACAAAATACATTGTGTTCAATGGCCCCTGAGTCAGGGAATTGAATTAACTACTTTTAAACCGAAACTACTGTTTAAGCGGGTACGGTTTAACGAGGTTTTACTGTACAGCCTACTGTGTTTCGGGGCCCCTTGCCACCGGTTTTCGCAAGGAAGCTCGCCTTGCTGCGCTCCTGCTCCTGCCGGCCAGGCCACGCAATAACCTCCTCACTGACACTGTTGAGAAAATCCAACATTCGCACGACACAGCTGTGTACAGTCAACACGGCAAGGTCGAAGCGGTCAGCCAAAGAGTACATACTGCACTGTCCACCCAAGTAACACAAAACCACCAAGCATGTCTTTTCGGCACTAACCCTTGGACGTCCTCTTCTTGTCGCACTCAGGAAGAACGGCGACGCCATGTATCCGGTAGCAAGTCTATCAAACGTCCCGCGCGATAGGCGGAAAAGTCTTTTAGATTCATAATCAAAGTAGTGACTCACGACTTCTTCACAGTACTTGGGAATTCTGTTGCGTTGCAACCTAGTTAGCTTCAGCGCTAGAATTGTGACAACATCGTCGAAGTCCTCTTCTTCACTGTTTGAGTCCATGAGCTCAATAACTGTTTGAACGATGGCTGCAGATGATGCGCCGCAATCCATAGTGCTTTCCACCATATCAACCAGCCTGTACACCCTTCAAAACACTTTCGCCTAACCGCGGGCAGGCTGGATCAATCCATGAACAAAAGCCGACGTGCAGCTGGCGAAGCGCCAAGACCAGCAGAAGGCCTGCACTACCTTCACTTCAGCATTCGTTTCAGTTTGGCGCTAGTGTCGCGCTATGCCTGCAGTGCTGAACTGGCGCTGCATGAGTATGGCACTTTTTCTGAACTGCCAGGAACTAGTTCACACAGTGCAAGGTAAATCGAACGGACCTATTCTTGGCGAAGCAGGCATAGCGGCTAAATGATGCACCGCTGTCCTAGCAGGTGGCTGTTTCCAGCACAGCCACCCATGGGTCTTGTGCAAGCGAGGTTGCTAGGTTGTCTTTTTGAACTCGGCGTCAAGCATACAATTTCTCTCCCTGCCACGGTGGACAGTTCTCTTACAATACACTGGGCAGGTTCATAGAGCAACAGGAATCCTCATATCATTTTTGAGAAAGCAGTGCAGCAGTTAAATGATACACCACTGTCCTGGCAGGTGGCTGCTTTCAACACAGCCACCCGTGGGTCTTGTGCAACCCAGGTGGCTAGGTTGTCTTTTTTGAACCCAGCCTCAAGAGCACAGCCTTTCCCCCGGCCATGGTGGGCAGTTCCCTCACAATCTGCTGGGCAGGCTTGTAGAGCACCAGAAGTCCTCCTATCTTTTCTGGCGAAGTGGTGCAACAATTAAATGATGCACCGTTGTTCTGGCTAGTGGCTGCTCCAAAACAGCTACCCGTGGGTCTTATGCGACCCAGGTTGTTCAGGTTGTCGATTTTGAACGCAGCCTCAAGCCGACAATAACGACAGCTTTTTCAATCCATGGGCCTAGTAATGCTTTTGCATTAAAAACATGCTTTAAAGGCCTTGTTGATGCTAAAGCTTTTTTTCTAGTGGGCACAAACGCTGTTAGACAAATTGTGCTCACCTTGTGCACAGCTAGGATCAACAGATCCCTTTGTAGGTGGTCATATGTTCGCTTGGTGAAGCCAGCAATACCGGCACTCTGGAGCACCCGCAGCACTTGTGTGGGACTTGATCCGGTGAACAAGATTGAGGCAGCAAGAACAACATTGCTCATGGCAAACTGTTTCTTCTTTGGCTGACTATGCCAATGCAAAGTGTGGCTGTCCTGGGAGGTTCACGTAAAAACACCAAGAGAGCCAAAAGCCTGCACACACAAGAACACCTGCATAGTCCTCTATACATAACAGAATGCAAGATTAAACCTGCTGTTATGCGACTACTACATAGAATTGAATGAAGAAAATGAGTGATAAAGCTAGAACAGAATGATAAGTGATCACTTAAGCTTGGCTATTCCAATGAACACTGCCTTCAATGATAAGTGAATTATCTGTGTGGCCAAAGTATAGCCTGCTGTTTTCATGGGTGCTTGAACACAAGAATCAAGAAATGTCTTTTCCAGTGGAACTTGCAACATGCAAGAAATATGTTTGCATTGTCTCTCGATACATACGTTTCGGAAATGCAAGAAAGGAAAAAAGGGTCATGGGATTGGCAATATGACAGCATGAAATTTAAGAAAGTGTGTTGCAGTAGTTTTGCATAAAAGCAGTAATTCCCATACCTGTACTGATGACTGCAGGAAGGTGGCATTTCCTGCAAAGCTTCATAAGGGCCAGGAGGTGTTGTTCATATACAATGAACTTGCAAGGAAAGCCTGCTTGAATGGCAGAACTGTAAAGCAAATTTATATTTCCTTTAGCACAACTGCTTCGATTCTGCACTCAATCCTTCACATTTTTCCTGCACAAAGTAGGGCTTTTCAGAGTATTACTGCAAAAAGCAACTATTTCGCACGAATATCTTAACAAACATTCTTTGGTTAAAGTACCTGCATTGACCAGCATACCTTTAAGCAAAGACCTGAGCTGTCAGACACTACCCCAACCTACAGCACTCATATTTACACCCAACATTAACATGTATCTCATAGACACGTTCCCAAAAACCTTAGTAGATAAAACAGCGTAATGTGGTCCTGGAGCTGTGGGAGGTGAAGCTGACCAGCACACGCCTGGATGACCAGGCAACAGTCGTTGTAATTGCAGGCAGGTCAACAGAAGCCTCCAGAGCCCTGGACTGAGGGCCCTCCCACAAATGAGCCAGTTACCATCCTCACCAATAAAAGTTAAATCAATCAGTCAGACTTCCACATTCTCCAAAAATGGCTCATATGTGTCATCATTTGGATTGTCCTGAAAGCAGTGAAAATGCTTGTGATTGTGGCTTAGAGCACCTCTGGCAGCAGTGTCTGCAAAATTGCACTCAGTCTGACATTATGCAAAGCAAGAATAAAAGCTATTATAAATGTGCACATGTTGAGGCTAGATTGTGAAGAGTGAAAAACAGCAGCTCAGCAAAAACTTTGGGTACTCCTAAGTAAACCCTTAGCAAGTAGCCGCAAGAGCGTAAGAGGCCCTCTATGCAACTCGACATGCAGCATTCTGCTACTCGCAGCTGTACGTTTTGAAACCTCTTTTTCAAGCAGCAGAATGATGCCCCATGCTCTGCCACCCCTTGCAGCTGGTACACTATCAATGCTCTCAACTGCCATGACATCTGATGCATGATACCCCCAGTTCTGTGCCTGGCTCGTATTTCCTGCTACCGCCGCATGCTGGTGCTGCTGCAGGGCAGCAGAAGAAAGGAAAAGTGGGTAGAGATTGAAGAGCAGTTAAATAGAGAACAAATAGGGGTGTTTGCTGTTACAGAAACACTCCTTAGGGACTCGGAAGTGCCACCAGTGGTTGAGAACTATGTTTGGGAAGCGTACAACAAAATTTAATGGTGAAGAAAGGGAGGGGGAGTGCGAATGCTCATCCATCAGGGAGCCAAGTGGAATAGAATAAATTCAAAATTTCAAAAGCATCTTTGATTATCATGTACATTGAGTGGAAAGAAAACTTGGCTGGGCGTAACCTATTTGTGGACCGGAAATAATTGCAGAGAGAAGAATCAAGAGTTAGTGGAATGTCTAAGTGCGGATATTAAGGGTTTTGGGAATGGTGCCGAAATTATCCTATTAGGTGGCATGAATGCCCACATACAGGATCTAGATGGCTATACCGACAGCGAGAAGTCAATGCTAGATTTTTGTGAGCAACATAACCTGGTTGTCGTGGATACAGGGCCTAAGTGTGAACGGCAGACCACATGTGAAGTGGGAAATCTGCAATTGACCATTGATTACTGCTTGATGACAGAAGGAATTCATGTTGAGAGAAATACTTGAACATTTGAAGGGGCAGCGCAAGACGATGAAGAAAGAAGGCAGGAACACACAGGACAGCACTGTCCATTGTGTTCCTGCCTTTTGTCTTTGTTGTCGTGCGCTGCCCCTTCAAGATGTTCAACCAGTACCAACTTGCCCGAATTTCTATCCTTCCGAGAGAAATGGTCATTGACGAGGAATGACAGCATAGGGAGCGACCATAAATGCATCATTTTGAATGTGAGCTGTGTAGTTGCAAAAAAGAGCAAGGAGCACGAAATGACCAGTCGAAATTTGAATGCTGGGCAAACAACAAATATGGCTGCAAGAGTCGAGGAACAACTTAGCAAATTGCCAAGCAAAGAGTGTGAATATGGTGAGCTGCCAAGTGTAATGACGAAAATACGGAAAGAGAAGCAACATCCTCGATGGAAAGGAAAAAACACGGAAAGCTGGCGGAACAGGAAGATATGAGAGCGATTGCTGAATGACAGTAGGCGTCCCGAGAGCACAGGCAGGCAAAAAAAGTGCAGTTGCTGCAAGGTGAAGTAGCCAGAAAATGGGAAATATACCGGGAGAAAAGATCTTTGGTTCAAATACTTGTTCAAGCAAAAATAAAAGGTGAAAGTGAATGTTGGTTGTCAGAAATACGTGATATAAAGGCCTCGCCTAGAATATTTTGGAACCACAAATTTTTGGGCTGGAAGTCTGGAACAATGCAACAGCATATCCTAGACAAAGATGGAAACTAACTGTAAGGGGACGCGGCATTAAATTACATCTGAAAAATAACAGCTGAATCATTCCAAGGCAATGACGAGGTTTTACTTGAAAGAAAGAGCATGAAAGAGAACCATATGGAAAAGTAGCTGGTGCGGACAAATTTCAACTGGAACAAAGCCGAGGAGAAAATTCCGAAGTGCTCAGCTACAAGGCTAGACGAGGTTCCTGTTAGGCTGATTTATGATCTCAAACCAAAAAGTAAGAAAGCTCTCTGAAAGCAGTGGAAAAAACTTTAAAAGCTAGAATACCAAACACTCGGTGACAAAGTATAATGAAATTAATTTATAAAGGTGGCGGGGAGAAAGATAGAATTCACTCATGTAGACCGTTGACCATTGCATCAGTAATATACAGCTTAGCAATGCAGGCAATTAAATCTGCAAGCATGGGCAGAGAGTGGCATTTTGGGAATACTTCAGAATGGCTTCAGAATAGGTAGGCATCTGGTTGATAACTTATTTGTTCTTACTCAGTGTATTGAAATATCCAGAGTAGAAATGAGACCGTTATATGTGGCCTTTTTAGACATTACAGGAGCTTAGGACAACGTAGACTGCAACATTTTACTGGATGTTTTGGAAGGGGAAGGGTGACGATTGTACACAGCTTTTAAGAGAGTTACTTAGAAAATACCGTTTGTGTTGAATGGGAAGGGATGAGGAGCAAGGAGAATGTCGATATCAACAAGGGACTGAGGCAGCGGTGCCCTTCATCCCCACTGCTGTTTATGATGTACGTGGTGAGGATGGAAAAGGCACTAGAGGAAAGCAATACAGTAAAAGCTTGTTAATTTGGACTTCTAGGGACCGTAAGTTATGCCCGAATCAACCGAATGTCCGAATTATCGAGCGGACACCAAAAACAATAAATGCACAACTTTCATTAACATACCTTTACTGCGCAATGTAATCAAGGATGCTCGTCTGCTTTTGCGCAGAAACCCGTGTGGATACTATTTTTCGAAGTCCTTCCAGGTGCTTAGCAGCTCGCATGCTGTCTGCAGTGTCCCAACAAAATTCTTCCAACACAGCAAGGGCCTCCACGGCTTCCTTCACAGGTGGAGGCGGGGCCAAGGCGATAGTATCGCGTAAGTGTATCATTTCATGATACGCCCCTGGTTGTTTGTTCGTGTTAGTATATTTAGGTCTCGCTATATTTTTGTAGAACAAATTTAGTTGCTGAGTGTAAATTTCTTATAAATGGTAAGCATTATGGAAAAGCATATTTTTTTAAAATTTAGGACATGGCTTAGCCTGTTTAACCAAGGAACATGTACAAAAAACGTGTATAAAGTGTCAGCATGCCATGCATAGTTTCACTTTTATTGCCAACTGACTGATTCTATGTTGGTTGTGGTATGTGGCACTGCGTTCTGTTCTGTTCTGGTGGTCTGTTCTGTTCTTCACAAGCAAACTGCATCTGCAAATTTTCTCTGTGACACTACATGAGTCTCTTCACCCTCACTGGATCACCACCTTCGTTTCAATGCTATATGTCGGTGGGTGACTGTGATCCAAAAGTTGAGTGCACCGCTAAACCTCACTTAACTCTTTCCTTACCGCGGAAAACGGCCGTTATTGCTAAGTGTCTAGCTAACATTTTTTTTTCTTCGGAACATATTGTTGTACAAGAGATTGTTATACATGAAAATGTAGCTGATTGTTTTGCCTTTCCAATGTAATAAAATACAAAGAAAGCACTGCCACATTTTTTAATATTTTAGTTATGAAAGTTGAAGAAAAGGAAGGAAAACATATATGCGAAGATACCAAATTGCCACTACACTTCACCACACATAGAATAAAAAAAACAAAAAACACTGGAATCTACACATGATTGTCCATGTCCTCAGGTACACTTCCTGAAAATTTGAGCAGTCTAGATAAAAAAAAGTACATTTTCAGGTGACCTTTGACCTCAGCGCCCATGATGCATGTGCCAATTGGCAAAACAGTTAGGTGTAGTGGTAAAACAAAGGTGCGCTTCACAGGTGCTGCAAAAAACATTTGTCTTGACTTCTTTCTTGGTGTTTTCATAGCACTGCTTGCAGTTCCTTCGGTTGCCAACCTTCTCAGGCTTGTGGTCATCATTGATCATCATCAAGATTCAAAATTTGCTTCATGAGCATCTCTTGGAAAGAAAGCTGGTCAAAGTGGGCACTCAAATGTAGCTCAGGGATATCACAGTGCTCTTTCCGATGCTCTTGAAATAGAATAAAACTATTTCCACAAGCAGTATCTATGCAGTGAAAAAAGTGTTTTCCACCAGCGCACACATTTACGTAGGACATTGTATGTGCCATTGATCTGGTCAGATTTGTCAACGCCCAGCATACCTGCGTTGTACTCATGCACCAACAAGGGCTTTTTTGTGGTCCTCTCGCTCCATTTTTTGCCCACTTTTGCACGTCTGTTTGCAGGGACATGTTTATTGGCTGTATGAATGGTGCTCGTAAGAGTGACAGCCTGAAGGTCCTTCCACTGAAGACACAAGATGTTTCCTTCCCTGATCCAATGAATGTCTCCACGTTGAGCTTCCTTTTCCCATTTTGAATCTTTCAGATCGCCAGGGAAGCTTTGACTATTTTTTCTAGTTGTTCCACATGCCAGCGTTTTTCACTAAGGAGGTGTTTGAAAAGGTGCTTCGAAGTACCAAAATTGTTCACATAAATTTTGTATCCCTGTCCTAAATATTTGTCGCAACGTTTACCGACTACATCAAAAGCCAATATATGCGGTCCCAGTGTTTCCTACTTGCCCGTGTAAACGAAGATCTGCAGTGTGTATCCAGTTTCTGACTCAGCTAAAACCCACAATTTGTAACCCCACTTTGTCACCTTGTCACGAATATATTGCCTGGTTCCTGAGCGTACTTTAGATTTCACCATTCTTTCGTCGACTGAAATGGCTTCCCGTGGCTGAAAAAGTCGTGCCGACGCCTCGTTGACCCGTCGAAGTAGTGGGAATACATTCCGCGCTTTGCCACCTGAAGCAGCACTATCGTTCTCAGGGTCCGAGACATGCAAAAAAGCAAGCAGGGACAAGAAACGCTTCCTGTTCATGATCTTCCCTGGGAGCAGACCGCCGTAGATTGTTCCAGTGTTCCAACACAAATGGAGCCGAGGTAGTTGTACGAAAGCCATATAAATCAACAGTGCAATGAAACGCAACATATCAGGGGGCGTGACCTCTAGCCAAGAGCCATCTGGCTGAGCATAGCTGGGCTTCTCAAAAACCTTCATCCACGCATACTTGTTGGTGTGTGCGCAGAAAGTGGCAATCAAGTCAGCGGTAAAAAACATCATGAACATGTCCAGTGCACTGAGAAACCTCCGCTTCTCACTCTGGCGTGTCACATTCAGGTGTACGCCAGGTGCACGTTTCGGTGAGAACTTGACTCGGCACGGTGTGTTTGGCAAAATATCGCCTCCATATGTAGTTGACACCCTAAAAGAAAAATGTAAACAAGTGTCGTCACTTACAAAGCATGCGCACCATATAACAGCATTGACATCCGAAACTATGCGTACCTTGCCACACTAGTTGAATGTCTGGGCTGCATAGATGAATCATCACTGTCGCAGTCGAATTCAGATGATCCAATGTCCTCTATGGATTCCTGACTACTGCTCATATCGAGAATATTGGCATCAGAAGCAGCGGAATCACTTTGAGAAGACTTCTTCTTCAGCGGCGCACGGCGCGTATTCTGCGGCATCTTGCGAAAACTCAGTGCTATCTCCTCCACTGCTTATTTTTCCGCAGGAGCCCTCGCACTGGAACGAAAAAATAAATAAAATGTGCAGTAGTTCTATTACTGGCCAGATGGCGCCAGGTGTCCGTAAGCCAAGAGTTTTATTTTTGGCGGGGCCTTCAAAACCATCGATCCATAGTGATCGATGCTGTATAAGGAAAGAGTTAAAGAAGCGGAAGCAGTATTTAGAACCTGGACAACCTTTTGTGGTTCCACAAACAGTGCTCCGGCTCCAGGCAAACGACTCCACTCCAGCGTAGTTTTAGCCCATCAACAAACTCCAAACCCACACAGAGCCAGAAGATTGCTCCTCAGCAAAAATCATGCAGTTATCTCGGAAGAGAGTGACAATTGTGACCATCATTCAGGCGTTGTGCCGACGATGCAATGTATGCACCGGACAGAGTGCATGCACAGCGCAGACTTTGCAGATCTCACAGTGGCTACAGAGGATGCTGCCAATGTCTTATCAGAAATGGCTGTTGAACTAATACTCTCTCTTGGCCATGCATACAAAAACGCTGAATATAGCTGTTGGTTATCAGGTTGATGCCCACGTCGTAGATACTTTAAGAGACCAATAATTGTCAGCTATTAGACCAGCAAGAGACCAATAGCTGCCAGTTATTGGACCGACACACCTTCTGTTAGTTCAACAAGACAGATAGGTGGCAGCTATCAGACCAATACACTCTATTATTCAAATAAGAGACCAATAGGTGGCACCTGTTTGTTTTTTATAGGACCAGTAGAAGTTGTATTGGACCAATAGGGACCTCCTATTGGTCCAATACAACTTCTATTGGTCTTGTAAAATACTAGCAGGTGCCACCTATAGGTATCTATTGGTTCCAATGGAATTCCTATACAGCCTGTAGAGCTCCAATTTGTTTCTCTAGAACCTATAGAGATTTTCTATTGGTATTTTTGCTAGGAATTCATATTACAACATGTATTACGCGACTTGTGTGTTTGTCAAAGGAAGAATTAGATTTTTTGTCAGGCTGCAGTATCTTTATTATTCTGAAGTCAAGTACCTTTCTGTCATTTTGTTTTGTTCTTTATCTGTGTGGTAATCTTGAGATATTTCTAAGTGTCGCATCGTCACCGATGATGGTGTAGACTGTTTGTCGAACAGAGGAGTGCATGCGCTTGGAGTGGGGTGAAACTTTCTCAGAAGAGGCTAAGAGTTGGGCAGGAACTGATTTTAATATCCACCCAGTCTGTGTATGGAACTCTGTGACGTCGCATTGCATGATCACTAGGTGCGTGCTGTGTCATCCTCTCAAAACCAATACCCTTGACCTAGAAATTCGCGACAACACATCATCCCCCTCTCGTCATAAAGAAGAGACGTGGGACTGTTAATTGACCTTATGCGTATTACACAAGTAGGTACGTGATGACATAATGCAGAACTAATGTTGCAGGTGCACTGCATACATGAACAGGTGCCATAACTTTATACACTACGAAGACACTGAACAGAGTTTTCACATGCAGTAACACATGCGTAAGGTTGCCAGTAACAATAGAGCATTTGATGCAATGTAACAGTTCGATGCACAGCCAATAAGACCCTTGTAGACCTTTGTGCATTATAAAATAGCAACTTTATACGATTGTTATAACAGGTATACCGCAGGAGTGTATTCATTCTTTATTATTATAATATGATGGTTTATATTGTGCAGTTAGTGATGGTTTATATTCTGCAGTTTATATGTGCAGTGATAGTTTATTATTGTGCACTGATCGATATTTCAGACTACGACTTGTGCATTATGTATTGCAATGACCTATTAAGCATATAAGAAGTATGTATAAAGCAATACTGTATTCACGCAACATCACCTTGGCTCCTTCGAACGCTGGATTATATAAGAAAGGCATGTAAAAATATTGCAAGGCATGTTGTAGAAATAATAAACATACATGGAAGAAAGAATATATGCGTATACTAACGAGCATAGTCCCTAAAGGCGCCCTGAACCACTTTTTATCGAAGTGGAGAAAATACTCTGAAGTGAAAATAAGCTATTTTGGAAATACTTTGCTGCAAAGAGTACTTCAATGCATTCAGCAGAAGCTGAGTTAATAACAATCAAACATGGCTTGTGCGGGGCTTCTACTCCTTCAATTCCTTGCACTGCGAATGTTATGGCGCAAAAGGGTGTGCCCACAATGGTCTGCCTTGTAAATGTCACCATGGCGCGCAGTTCAAATTCGGTTTTGGACGTTAACGATGATGCCACTTGCGATTTTGGCACTTACATCGCGCCAAACGCAAGCCATATGAGGTTGTACTCAGTAAGCTGGAATGTGCTTGGCAAGTGAACTCGTCGCAGCACCCTGTAGCGGCCGCGGTATTTATGCTACGTAGGAAACTGCAGCTACACGCATCTGTTGTGTGTATGTGCAGTGTTTGCTTTGTGCATGACAGGGCTTGAGTGTGCTCTCACTAATATGCTTGTCTGGCCATGCCATGTGGTGCGGACCGGATTTGTCCTTCACGAGCTTGACCAACAGATTGTAGCCACATCCAAATTGCGCTTTTTGAAGTGCTGTCAATAAGTTTGACAAAGCATCTAACCAGGAGTGGCCAGGAGTGTGCGTGCACTGGCATGTGTGCATGTGGTCTGGCCTTAGGTTTTGTGTGGTGTGGGGCTAGTTGAGCATTCAAAACTTGTTGAAATCCGCGAGGCTCGACGGCTACGACACCAATAAATAGGGCGGCTAAAGTTTCATTACTCTGTGGGCGGCCGTGGCAAAGTGGGAGCAGACAAAATTCAACGACAACAGACATCTTCCAGTAGTAACTATTATCAAAATTCGAAAGCACATTTACGCTTACTTCAGCCTGTTTATTGAACTTTGTGAAGAAATATACGCAGTAACAGTAGGAAGAAGTGCATTAATCGAAACACTCTTCTTGATTGAAATCAGCTTTTGGTCAAAAGCAGCTGCATATGGGAATCCGCTTTATTACAAAATAAAGCATACAGAAGAAATAAGAAGCAGGCTTCTGTTGAAAAGAGAGCGTTTGAAAGAGAGGTGACTTCGTGCTCCTGGTTTCGGGTTTATGTATTGTAAACTGAAGTTTCCTAGCGGGGCTGATCAAGATACCTTCAAGTTTTACGAGTTTCTCCATGCCAGACTGCTTGGAATGCTGTTTTGTTTCAATTATGATCCCGTCAGCAACAGTGCAATACTTTTTGGATAGCGGTGCCTCATTATCACATGCAGTTAACTGGCTGAGTAGGCCTGTCGGTTGCCTCTTATATTATAGATGGTTTTGATGGCCTTCAGACACCATGAGGCTCATTATGTAAAATAGAAGCGAGGCGTGCAGACAGGACACAAGAGTAGAGATAGAGAAGTGGACAACACGAACGCCGCCTCACTTCTATTTTGCATAATGAATCCTTACCAACTATCTCAGCTTTCTGTCGTTCTAAACCATGAGGCTCCTTCAGGCTTAGCTGAGCTGCAATTGTGCTTGCGTGCTCCTACAGCTCATTAATTATGGTTTACGATAATTGTGTCGTTAATTATGGTTTCATAGCGCAGCCAGGAGATCACTTCGCAGAGATCCTCTGTTGCTAGCTGCAATGCAATATGTTGAGCACTGGAGAGCCCTCACGAGTTCTTCACAAAACCCGAAGAATGCAATGGAAATATTGATACCTAACGGCATCTTAGATTCCTGCAAAAGCCTTTTGTAACTCTTCAAAATCGCCTAGCTGCTGTCAATCACTGAATATACTGTCTGCAAAGCATCTTGAGTGTCTGTTGAAGCCTGGAGTAATTGTCAAAGAACCTTTGCATTTAATTTTCTCTCCTCCCATTGTCCATTGCATTGGGCAAAGCAACAGCAAGGTATTTAGCCTTCATCAGGTCTCTACGGCAACCTCGCATCTCGCAAGAAATACTATGTCTGCATAAACACTTTCGTGCTTTGAGTCAAGCATTGCACTGGAAACGTCTTTAACAGTACTGAGAGCCTCTCCAATTATGTCAGAGCTCTGCCTAGGCTCCTGCAATGCCAGGTTTATAAACAGTGATTGCTGCAGTGCACATACAGAGACATTGTCTGGGTTGCCGATTGTTTTCTGTACACCTGAAAAATAGCCCGACATATTCACCGCCCCTACAAAGCATTGACCATGCAAACAGTGAAGGTCAAGGCCTAGGCACAAGACCTTGATGGCGTACTATTATGTCTCAGATCTGCTGTCACTTTCCTTATACAGGGTGAAATACTCAAATTTCAAGCATCTTTGCTGTGCACTCGCTGCACAAAAAAAGGTTTTGCAGATTACATTTGTTTCATGCTCAAGCTTCTCTTCATAGTACTTCTTGAATGTTTTTCCAATCTGTGGGGCTTGTGTCAGATATACATGTTCTGAGGGCATGTGTGAACTTGTGGCCTCTCCTCTAGATCCTCAAGCTGCTGTGCGAGCTTCATTCGGAAAGCCAACTGGTCGTAGTGTGAAGGTCTTAGCAGTTCAGGTGCCTCAGCATATTGTTTGCAGTGCGCTTGAAAAATGATGATGCTGTTCACACAGACAATGTTAATAGGCTGGGAAAAGTTTTCCACCATTAGGCACATAGCTTGAGCACATTATACACTGCAATCATTTTGTCCGACTTGTCAGCTTCAAGCATGCCAGCATTGTAGTCACTGTTGAGCTTTGGCTTTTCACCCGAAATTTCCTGCGACTTCCTATTATTGTTCACGCTTCGCTTTGAGAGCACGTGGTTATTGGCTGTTTGAATGGTGCTCATCATGTTCACCATTTACTGATCCTTACATTGTAGGTACAAGACTGCGCTTTCTTGCAACCGAGCATTTTCTCTTTTAGCCTTCTTCTCCCAGTCTTTTAGTTCTTTCGGAAAACCAGGGCTACGTTTTCTTGTTCTGCCACAAGCCGTGTCCCTCTTTAGCATGTGCTAAGACAGAGATGTTGACCTGTCAAAATTGTATATAAAAATGTGGTACCCCTGGCTGAGGTACTGCTCAAACAGCTTTGTCACTGCATCAAACACTAAGCCATTGGCACTTGGTCTCTCACACTTGTCCGTGTATGCAAAAAATTGTATTGTGTAGCTTGTCTGGTGGTTGGCAAACAGCTTCACAACTTTGTCCTTAATATCTGCCGGATTTCCGATCATGCTTTCGACTTCACCATCTTTTCACTAACCGAAAGGCTTCCTTGTTGCGGAAAAATTTTCCCGACTGCTCATTCATCTCCCGAAGCAGCCAAGGACATTTGTTCAACTTTTGTTCGCTTTCTTCATCAGGGTCTGAAGCATGCAAGACCAAAAAGAATAATGTTTTCTCAACATTATTCTGGGATGAATGAGACCTGGAAACAGGGCGCCTCTGCTTCAGTAAAGATGCATCCATGGTAGCTTCATAATGCCCATTTAGATCACTTGGCCAATTAATTCATCTCTGGGGGCGTGACCTCTCTCCACAATTCATCAATCTCAGCTTAACCCAATGCCTGCTTACAGAAATGGCCGGAGAAAAAAGACATCTCGTTTAAGGGCTCACTGGACACAAACGAACATGTCCACAAAATGTTATTGAAAAAAGTTGTCCATATCAAAAATATAATTAGTATCATATTTTATACAGTAGGCTTTCATTTAAGGATTTTGAAGGCACACGAAAGTCGTTCTTTATGATGTGACATTTGAAAAGATAAACAATTTCTTGTTTAGGCAAAGTATAATGCCACATTTTAAACAAATGGAGCTAAACTTATTCTCCCTTGCCACACAGTTATTGCAGTGCAGCTTCTGGTTTGTTACAAGTGGGAAGTGCCCAACACCATCTTTCCTGATTTCAACATTCAACTCTTTTGGCATACCTTTCCTTTTTTTTTGAGCAGGTGATGGCAAGCTGGATGGCTGTCCCTTTTTTGTTTTCCCAGACATCAGGGACATCAGGACAGCGCTGCAATAATTGCAATAAACTACAAGAAAAAAAAAAGATCAGCATGAAACATTGGATATCAGTTCCAACACTTCGATATTCATTTATTCTACTCAACTGGCATAGTCTATGAGAACTACGAGAACTATGGAGAAAGAGAAGGCACGCATTCCAGTAACACCTGCTGCGTCAAGCGTGATACAGGCTCAAGCATGATACAGGCTAAATCATCACACTACTGTACAGTGTGAAGGTCGGGTCAGCTGTAAAGTTCAGGATGGCAACCATAAATTTTTTTTTCTGAAAAAAGAAAGATAGTTCATATTGTTAGTGCAAACAGCAATAAAAGAATTTATTGATGCAATGATGCAATCACTTTTGAGTCCATCAAGGAAACTCCGGAGTTGTCGGCATCCAAGAAGTGTGATGAAAGTTGTTGCCTGGCTAAAGTGTGACAGTTGTTGCAAGAACACCTTTGGCTTTAGCTGCGGGACAGTCACAATCACTCTCACATTATGTTCTGTGGTTGGAAAATGCTGCACGCAGATCCAGCCAAGTCGCGAACAGAAGCCCTTGACCAGCAACAAAAATTCTGGTCATGTAGTACAGCTCATGCAGCCTGCGATATTGTTATGGCACCACACCGGGCACTTTGGCATGCCGGAACAGCGGTCTAAAGAGAGACGCAAATGGGGACCGAGGCTGAGAGCAAGTTTATTGAAGCGCAGCGCCTTAAATAGGCGCAGCGTTGCTATCACAGCACTCCTTGAGGGCGAGTAAGTTTCGGCCTTGAAACCGAAGCCTCGATATCACACCATCTCCCTCGTTTTGAAAGTGATTCTGCAAAGAAGCAACGTCATGCATTATACAATAGTAATTGTCTGAAGGCGTATTGAACAGAAGGCAGGGGAAGCATCATTTTACGTCTTTTAAGGGGGGATGCTAGGCTCAAGAGTCGACTTTTGAACTACTGCATCAATTTTTATCAAATTTTAAGCGACTGTTTATAATCTGCTCATTAGAATATATTCAAAGTTTCAATGTGCTAGCTCAAACAGACAAAAAGTTATAGCTCTCATATTCAGCAATCATGTGTCTCAGCTTAGGAAAACTATCATTTCAAAAATAATGGAGATATATCAACTGTTTGTAATTAGATATCTTCTAGATGGTTCATAGTGCAAGATAAGACCGCTCGCATGCTTTTTATGCAATTTCTGTAAAAATGTCATCAATCTAAAAACAAAGTTCAATTTTTTTGTTGTCATACATGTCAGACATCTCAAAATATTTTCTGTTAGAAACTATTTAGCACCCTAAAAAGTATCTTATCTTGTTCCTGAGAAAATTTCAGTCTAGAAACCACCTTGAAAGCATCTTTTGGCAATGTAGTTTAGAAATGATTGTTTTCCTAACGGTTTTGTTTCCCCCAAAAGTGCAAACTCAGAAAAATGAGTTCAAAGATTTGAGAACATGCTATTTTATTTTGTGGTAAAAAAAAATTAATCAAAGTGCCCTGCTCCATAGGTCGGGCCCTCATCTTCAACGCGACGCTGTTCTGTGGCAATTGCTTCAAGCCTTCTTTTCTTTTTCTCAACTTTAGAGCTGTCCATCGCCCTTGCCTTCGCTCGGGCAATGCTTTGATGGGTTGCTTGTTGGACGTGCTTCATCGTCTGGACTCCATGTTCTAGTTCCAGCTTGTCAAATACTCTCTTGATGTCACGTGCACCCTCATTAAATTCTAGTACAGCCAAGGCTGCTGCAGTCTCCACGGTTCTCAGGGATGCGAATTGGGTCTTCGGGCACTTCTTCCACACTAGCGCATTGAAAGACTCGTTTGCATTCTGTGTCTGCATTCTTGAGCATCGTGCAAGGAGCTCTGGCTTACTAAGCCGGTTGTAGAGAGGCACAAGCTCTTTGGCAACGTCTCTGCTGAAAGCTGGACGATGGGGTCTTGGCACTGATGGCTTACCAGCTACAACTAGGGCTTTGTGCCGATTGTAGTGGCAGCATGAGTCCTCACCATGTGGACAAGTGTCATGTCGTGGGACTTCGTCCGTCGAGTAGGAATGAAAAAGTGTCGCAGATACTCCTCGTTGCATTTTTGTCACATCTGGAGCATTTTCTTTCAGGGCAGATGCATAGTAAGCAGTGAGTTTTTTTACCACGCTTTGCGTCAGCTTCCCCTTGCCTCCTAGACCTTTCATCGTTTTCTTTAGTTTTTCAATTCCAGCATAAACACGTTTTGCGACATGATTTATGCAGTCTTCCTTCACAATCTCTTTATCATACAGCTGCAGGCTGGAGACATGCAGGAATGATTTGCTGTCGCCATCACAGAGCACTGTGGTGTATTGCATGTTGTGAAGCTCCTTAGAGCGACTGAATATTATGCCTGCAGCTTCAACTTCCATGGCATTCGATGATCCACTGAAGTTCTTCTGGCAGACCTCACTGTGTGCTTTTTTCCAATCTTGATGTCCATCCTCACCTTCTTTGGGACCATAGTTGCAGCCATGGCAATAGTTGCATTGCACAGCAAAATCCAGCACCAACCCAGTTTCCAGCTCGATAGCAATGCCGAGCCCAAAGTGTGAGGTGTGGCCGCGTTTATGCCAAGTTCCGTCATAACTTACACCCACGTCCAAAAGTTGAGTGGAGCAAGCAACGGAGTTGATTGCCCTCACAGCGGCTCCGGCTTCGCGCATGACATCAGACGCAGCTTCCATAGCGGCTCTGTGCACCTTCTCCGCTACTGTCTGGTATGTTTTGTGGTGCATGGGCATTGGCGCGTCCATACCCGCAAAAAAGTTTGCCATGGTTTTGTAGTTCATGCCGCAGTTACGGCTTGCAACCACGAGGCGCAATGAAAGCTCAGGCTGCCGACTGGACTTCACAGGTGGGGCATGCGCGGCCTTCTTGACTTCACCACACCATCTACACATCACGACAAACTCCAGATTCACACCCGCACCGATTTCTTCCAAGTCCAACGACTGTCCGTGACAATGCGGGCACAGAAGCGATGTTACCACCGCCTTGATGGCTGTAACTTTTACAAAACGGTAGCCGCTGGGCTCTGGCGTTTCCTCGCTTTCGTCGGCAGGACCCTGGCAAAGTAGCGCAGCCTTCCTTTCAAATGTCGTCAATTGGCACTCACCACCATCAGCAGAACCAGTAGACATTTCCATAGGTGACGAACCACCATCGGAGCTTGTAGGGTTCGCATCAGCCGCCGGCAGCAGGCTTGGGCTTGGCGAACACACAGGCAGACGCTCATTTGCTGGCGGTCGCCCAGTGCTGTTTAGGCCTCTCGCTTTCGTCGTGCGTTTTCGCTTCCCGAAGCTTTTCCGTGTCGAAGCCTTCGTTGCGGGCATCTTCGGGTCACACCACCGGCCACCCGATGATCGCAATAAGCTCACAGAAGGAAGATATAGCAACACATAGCAAGCGTCGAGCGCAACCAACGCAGGAACGACTCCAAATGGCGCGAAAACAGCGTTGGGTGGTCACGTGGTACATTTCCGCCAATCCGAGCTCCTGTTTCGGTTTCTGCGGCCAGTAATATGCCTTTCTTTTTTAGTTCTTCGATAGTTGCCTTGCATAGTCTCGATGGAAAGTATTCCGTCACTAAACAGCGCGAAAAACAAACTTTCTATCACAGGCATTCACTTCACGTTCGGTTTTTTGCCCGCACCGCGGCCGCGTCTTGAAAGGAGCGTTCAGACGCCTTTGACGGCAAATGCGCCCCACCGCGTCGTGAAAAAAATTAATTTTCTTCTTTTCTACTTCTCCGATAACAACCAAACCTGGTGAGAATATTCTTCATTAAACCAGCAATCCAAAACAACTCAAGCTTTAAAACACATTTTTTTTCCGAAAATCGGTATTTTAGCCCCGCATCCCCCCTTAATGGTATGCATTACATCGCATCCTTTCCAACTCTCTCCTCCCCGATCAAGAAGTAGCGAAATACAGCACTCCTTTTTTTTAGAAATAAAAGCACGTAACAAAAAAATGAACATGGAACACAATGGTCTGCACAGCAGCCAACAAAACACCTGAACACCTGTCCAGGTATGTCACAGAAATGCAAGTAAGAAACTGCGCACGCATGAAATAAAACCTCGTAGGTGACACGGTTTCTGCCGCCACCTTTCTGACCACTGAGAAAATTGCAGTACATGAGGCTGCGTTCCTCTATAGGTGCCAGTAATGGCTCCGAAGTTGCTTCTCAACTTTGCTACTCAGCTAAGCACCCACCAGGCGAAACTGGGGACGGAGATGAAGACTTGATATTTGAGCTTCCTAGCTCACTGAAGCACTTGTCAGATGACTCTGAAGGTGAACAAGATCCAAAAGAATCCGAACATTCCCTGAGGCGCTCCTCAGGCACAGCTGAGAGCGAAGACTTATGAGGAACTGCATGTGAGCACGAAAGCGTGAAGACATGAGTGTTAGGCTTTTCAGACAAAGCATGGGTACTAGGCGCATCAGTCACTTGTTTTGAAGGTCCCTGCATTGAACCACTGGGTCCAGTTACAATAAAAACCCGCATATAATACGAACCCGAATATAATATGAGGTGAAATTTCTGGACCGAGAAATGGAAAAGAAAAGTTTTACCCACGTATAATACGAGTTAGAGAAACTCGGGGAAAACATTTATTTAATTCGGACTCAGCACTTCATTCACTGTCGTCCTGCGCTGCGCTTTCATCGGACAATTCCTTGTCTGACATCTCCCAGAGGTACTTGTCCTCGGTGCCATCAAGCGCGTTCGAGATCCCGCACTTCTTGAAAGCGCGACGCACAAGGTCTTCTGGGATGCTTGACCATGTGTCCACGATCCACTTGCACAGTGTGGCTGGCGATGCCCGCTTCAGCCGCGCAGTCGGCGTCACTGCAGGTTTACCTGACCGCATCCACTCTGCTTAGCACCGCTTCACCGCGTCCTTGAAAGGCTTGTTGACGCAAACATCTAGAGGCTGCAGCTGAGACGTCATGCCACCCGGGATAACGACGAGTTCAGTATTACAATCACGCAACAGCATCTTCACCGAGTCGGCCAAATGGCCACGAAACGCGTCCAGCACGAGGATGGACGGGAACGACAACAGTGCACCGGGCTGTCTACACCAAACGGACTTTATCCAGTCGAGCACAAGACTCTCATTCATCCACCCTTTCTCGTGGCATTTTACGATGACATTTTTCGGCAGCTCACCTTTCGGCATTGTCTTGTGCTTGAAGACGACGTAGGGCGGGAGCTTGCGGCCATCTGCCGTGCATGACAACATGACGGTAACTTGCGTCTTCTCGTTCCCAGTGAACCGGACACAAACTTGTTTCGAGCCCTTTTCGTGCACGGTGAGGGGCGATGGCATGTCCAGATAAACTGGTGTTTGGTGAGCATTGCCGATTTGCCCTAGCTGAAAGTTCTTCAACTTGCGCAACGAAATAACGTGGCGCTGGAAAGCCACCAGTAACTCTTAAAACGATTCCGGCAGCTTTTGCGAAATTAAAGTTCTCCGGCGCAATGAAAATCCTGCACAGCACACATACCGATAAATCCAATGCTTGCTTGCTTTGAAGGTGGAGCTCGTTAGGCCTTTTTCTCTCGCAAGCTCCCTAGCTTTTGCCTGCATGAGCTCCACGCTCGCAGCAAGATGGGCCGCTCGCTGTTGTCGGACAAATTCCGTCAGTTTGAGTTCAATTTCCGGGAATGTCCCATTCTTCGGGCCGCGAAAGCTTCGTCGCGTTCCACTGCACTCGAAAAGTGCTTCTTTTTGCCGTCGCCATCCGCGGATGCTTCCCTCGGTGACGCCAAACTGCCTCCCGGCCGCACTGTTGCCGATTTCCTCTGCCGCTAAAATCACATTTCGCTTGAAAGCTGCCGAGTACTGCTTCCGTGCCCCCGACATCGTGCTCCTTCACTAAAAACGATGCACTTCGCGAAGCGCGGTTAACACGTGAACTGCCAAGGTCCGCACTCAACAAAGAAAGAAACGATGCCGTAGCCACAGAGCAATAACAAAACCAAAACTTCGAGCGGAACTTTGAAATTTTTGTCCGGATCCGCATATAGTACGAGGCGGAAATTTGGGACGCTAATAACAGGAAAAAAACCTCGTACTATACGCGGGTTTTTACGGTACATGCCTATCGAGTGAAAGAACATGTTAGCTCGGCACCACAGCCGGATGTAAAACTGGTGCCTGAACAGAATCCTCAGATACTATCAAGCGCTCAGCAGTTGGTGCTGCTGATGGAGCAATTTGACTGGGCCCGTCAGTCAGCATAAGTAATCGTGCCCAACTCTTGTGCCTTACGGCCGAGCATGAAATACTCATTCGAGGTACTTTACGAGCTGTATCAGAACGCACTCGCGAATGAGAACTGCATTGAAGGCGGAATTCACTGACGGCATATCTGAAGTAACTATTGCATCTAACTGTTTTAGAAAAGAATTTGCAAGTGGGGTATACGCCTTAGCATGTGCGTGACTATAGAAAAACCTGGTAGAAATGTGCTCAACATGCAAATTGACTCGTGATGCATAGTCCACAGCGGTTTTGCGTGGAGCTTGCTGTCGCGACGCTTTAACTAGGGTAAACTGTTCCAGCACTCTAACTGGTTCACTCTCGCTGGGGAAGTCAAACAGACATTGGCCTGTGGTGCACCGTCAAAGTTTGCTGCACTGTATAAGTTCAGTGAAGTCAGATGACATTCCGTCCAGCGGGAACCGATGTCGAAGTCCAGTCGGGAAAGTGAGGTTTGGACACACGACAAAGTCGCTCCATCGATCACTACCTTCAATACCTTAAAGGGAAGCTGACGAGTCTGTCGAATTCAATAAGACACTCGTATACGGATGCGGGAACCTTATAAACCACGCACGTAAAATTTTGGGCGGGGTTTTTCACTTAGAAATGACGGTTAAAATTGCACTGACGCTGACGATGCGAGCAGAGACCGGAAGCCGTGGCGTAGTGATGTCAGCACTGGTGTTCCGCTCCTTGTCTCCGCGACTGTGCCTGACCACGCTTGTTTCTGCTTGCCGTCATAATCTGCCTCGCTCGACCCTGCATTCCTTTGTTTGTGTGTATGTAGAGTGGTAGTTGATGTGCGCAGCATCAATTGAAGTGGTGGGCCGATCATGCCAGCGTTCTGTGCAGCCTACGATTGTACATACACCAGCGGCCGCGACGATGTTCCATTACTCCCTGCAAGACAAGAACCTTGCAGCTAAGTGGGAGGCTGCTGTGAATTGAAAGAAATTCAAGCGCTCAAGAACAACAGTGCTGTTCTCTAACCGCTCCCGTGACAACAATTACTACCAGAGTTTATCAATAATGCGTGAATGAGTGAGAGTACGACTTTCGGCTAGCAGGCTTTCTAAACGCAGCGCGAAATGGTCGGGGGCAACGAACGCACAAAGGCAAGACGGGTGCGGGCGGATGGATGGTAACTGGTCTTGGAAGACCTTATGAATACACAAAGTCGTCCAAACCTGGATTTTTATTTATTGCTAGCTCCTTCGTGTTAGCACGCTGAACGGAAGGTACATGTTCATCTCCCACCCTTGACGCAGGTTTTGTTGCAAACCGCCGTTAATTTTCTATTCGCATAAGTGTTTCGAAACAGCCAACATGCAGCTACCATAATGATGTGCAAGTGTAAAGTTTTCATGTGTTTGAAAGCCGGTGCACGCCAGGACGCTGCGCTCCCCCTTGCGCACAGAGAGAAACCGGCTGTCTCGCGTAGCCGACGGAATTCGCTGCGCCTTTACGGCTCTGGTTACGAGTAGCGTGCAGATGGCGCACTGATGAAGGCCACTACACATGCTACAAGATCCGGAAAACTTTTTCCCCATGTAAACCGTCTGTGTAGATTGCCAATAGATTTAAGGTAGCGCACAAATGCCGACGATCGCATCCCTCCTTTTGTTCCACGAGGAGGCATGCAGGAACGTAACAGTACAGTTGTCTGCCCGGAAATGAACTCACTGGATCGCTGAATACAGCTTTGCAAAAAACATACTCGCCAAAGAACATTTCTAACACGAGAAGATGCTAACACTTCGCTTTCGTTTCGAAAGTACTGCTTGCTACCAGCATCTTTTGCTTCTTGGAAAGACCGGCTACGTATACATGTAGGGAGCAACGCCGAACTCCTCAGATAAACGCAAGCTCCCGAAATTTACCGTATTACCGTCTCGCCAAACCACAGCGGCCGGTCCGGACGAACACCAGTGTTGACGTCACGAGGCAGCCGACCAATCACAGGCAGAAAAGAGGCGCGTGAGCTGTCCGAGTCTGCTGCTGCACTTTTCGTCGAAATAAAATCTGTTTGCGCTTTCTTTCGCTCAATTTCGATGCGATATTCGAATTCGGAGGATTGAAAACCATTACGTACGGCTATTCACTCATTTGTTCTGGAGAACTTTTCAGCTTCCCTTTAATAGCGTCAAGTCCAAGTGATAAACCGAGTTCAGTCAAGTTAAAGTTCGCCGAAGCTGACTTCTTGAAATTTGACAGTGGCGTTGAAAAATCCCAAGTTCTTCACCACTTGCGCCAAGTAGTGCTGAATGACTTAATGCGATTGAAGTAGGCGGATATTTGAGAAGTGACTTTTGTAGTTTTGAAGATTCATCGTAGACACAACTGCTCCGGTGTCAACCATCAACTGTAGAGTCAAGTTGCTCACCTGTATGGGAATGTGCATAAACGATAAGGCACCGACAGTGTCTTTAATGTGTAGAATGGTTGCTGTCTTTTGTGGGGGTTCCACTCTGCGTGTGGCTAGGGCTGAAGGCGAGCTCCGGATCTAGCCCCACGCAGTCACTTCGTGGTACTCCCAGCCCGTAGCGCGGGAATCGCGGCTACGCCGGGTTCGAACGAATAAGGCAACCAGCGGTGTCAACGGTAATAACGTTTATTGCTTTTAGCAATAGCGAACACTCGCAGAGGGACGTCCTCTCAGTAATTAGAAGTAAATAGGCTTGCCTCGTTGTCTGGGTGGGTCAGACAAACGAGATCACTCACGGGATGCGGCAGCTGCTGTCGTGCAGGCGGTCCAAGGTGTCGGCGTCGGCGCCAGTAAATAGGCTTGTCTCGTTGTCTGGGTGGGTCAGACAAACGAGATCACTCACGGGATGCGGCAGGTGCTGTCGTGCAGGCGGTCCAAGGTGTCGGCGTCTCGAGAGAGCGAGTCTATGGTGGTGCGCTTTTATGCCTTTTTACCTTTTTGCGAGGGGAAGTCCTCCTCGCCCGCCGGATACGTTTCCCTTTCCCGTGAGCCGCGTAGGGGGAGAGGGGTACGCGCGTCATCAGAGTGACAGAGAAAGGGAGGGCGCGTAGTGCCTCTCTCCTTTGTCTACGCCAGCCCGACCCGTCGCCATGTGCAAACGGGACGCCGCGGTTACGCGGGAGGAAACGGTGGCAGGTGCTCCCCACATCCTCCTCCCTTTAAGAAGGCCCTCGGACGCAAAGAGTCGGAAGCCGCTTTATTCGCCAGGAATGGCCCAGAAGCTGGTCTCCATCTCCTGGAGTTCCTCCGCCGCCTCCCTGTTGTCGCTGTCGGCCACCGCCGCAGCATCTTCGCTCGCTGTGCCAGCCGTCGTCTTCGCGGCTGGCTGCTCCGCTGCTGGTGGTTCCGCTGCCGGCTGCTCCGCTGCTGGGATTTGCCGTCCCAGCAGTGGTGCCTGGGTGTCCGGTCGCCACGTGGAGCAGCCATTCCGCGAACTCGTTCTCGCGGGCCGCTCGGGCCAGCATGGCCTGGACCGCTCCGTTTGGTGGTCGTGGCTGCGGCGGTGGCGTACTGGTTGCTCTCGTCCGGAGCCGGTGCAGGGCCCCTCGGTTGTGGCTCTTGTGGATGCGGACCGCGCCACAGCCGCACAGAAATGTGGGGGTTCCACTCTGCGTGTGGCTAGGGCTGAAGGCGAGCTCCGGATCTAGCCCCACGCAGTCGCTTCGTGGTACTCCCAACCCGTAGCGCGGGAATCGCGGCTACGCCGGGTTCGAACGGATAAGGCAACCAGCGGTGTCAAAGGTAATAACGTTTATTGCTTTTAGCAATAGCGAACACTCGCAGAGGGACGTCCTCTCAGCAGTAGTAGTAAATAGGCTTGTCTCGTTGTCTGGGTGGGTCAGACAAACGAGATCACTCACGGGATGCGGCAGGTGCTGTCGTGCAGGCGGTCCAAGGTGTCGGCGTCTCGAGAGAGCGAGTCTCTCCTGGTGGCGCGCTTTTATGACATTTTACCTTTTTGCGAGGGGAAGTCCTCGCTCGCCGGATACGTTTCCCTTTCCCGTGAGCCGCGTAGAGGAAGAGGGGTACGCGCGTCATCAGAGTGACGGAGAAAGGGAGGGCGCGTAGTGCCTCTCTCCCTTGTCTACGCCGGCCCGACCCGTCGCCACGTGTGAACGGGACGCCGCGGGTACGCGGGAGGAAACGGTGGCGGGTGCTCCCCACATCCTCCTCCCTTTAAGAAGGCCCTCGGGCGCAAAGAGTCGGACGCCGCTTTATTCGTCAGGAATGGCCCAGAAGCTGGTCTCCATCTCCTGGAGCTCCTCCGCCGCCTCCCTGTTGTCGCTGTCGGCCACCGCCGCAGCATCTTCGCTCGCTGTGCCAGCCGTCGTCTTCGCGGCTGGCTGCTCCGCTGCTGGTGGTTCCGCTGCCGGCTGCTCCGCTGCTGGGATTTGCCGTCCCAGCAGCGGTGCCTGGGTGTCCGGTCGCCACGTGGAGCAGCCATTCCGCGAACTCGTTCTCGCGGGCCGCTCGGGCCAGCATGGCCTGGACCGCTCCGTTTGGTGGTCGTGGCTGCGGCGGTGGCGTACTGGTTGCTCTCGTCCGGAGCCGGTGCAGGGCCCCTTGGTTGTGGCTCTTGTGGATGCGGACAGCGCCACAGCCACACAGAAATGTGGGGGTTCCACTCTGCGTGCGGCTAGGGCTGAAGGCGAGCTCCGGATCTAGCCCCACGCAGTCGCTTCGTGGTACTCCCAACCCGTAGCGCGGGAATCGCGGCTACGCCAGGTTCGAACGAATAAGGCAACCAGCGGTGTCAACGGTAATAACGTTTATTGCTTTTAGCAATAGCGAACACTCGCAGAGGGACGTCCTCTCAGTAGTAGTAGTAAATAGGCTTGCCTCGTTGTCTGGGTGGGTCAGACAAACGAGATCACTCACAGGATGCGGCAGGTGCTGTCGTGCAGGCGATCCAAGGTGTCGACGTCTCAAGAGAGCGAGTCTCTCCCGGTGGCGCGCTTTTATGCCTTTTTACCTTTTTGCGAGGGGAAGTCCGCCTCGCCCGCCGGATACGTTTCCCTTTCCCGTGAGCCGCGTAGGGGGAGAGGGGTACGCGCGTCATCAGAGTGACGGAGAAAGGGAGGGCGCGTAGTGCCTCTCTCTCTTGTCTACGCCGGCCCGACCCGTCGCCACGTGCGAACGGGACGCCGCGGGTACGCGGGAGGAAATGGAGGCGGGTGCTCCCCACACTTTATAGCAGTATTCTCGAGTTTCCAACTCGTTGACTGTTCCCAATGTACTTTCTGATGAACAGCACAGTTGGAAGTAATGTCCCTTCTTGCCACATGTCTGGCAGAATTTGTGGCGGGCAGGACAACCTGGAAAATTCGCCCAATGATGTGGCAAGCTGCAGCAGAAGCAGCTGCCGCGCTGAACTGATGGCGCAGAGACAGTTTAGTAGCAGCACTTCTAAAAAATTAATTTTCTGGCAAACACTTCCCTCCAAGTAGCATCTCCCAAAGTCATGATTTTCTTAATATGCCTGCATGAAGTTGTGCATGGAAAAACGGCTAAGAAAGTGGAACAATAAAAATGGTACAAGTGAATTTATATGTTCTTAGGCCATCTTATTGTGCATGACAGCATTTCCGCACTGAAAGCGTTCAGTCTGCTTCATGCTAGCCCCACTCATATCACTTGGCAACCATGTTACAGTAGTCTGCTCTTCACAATACTTTTGCCTCAAAAGGCGCTGAATGAAGTTCGCTGTCAGCGAGCATGCAGTATCAAATTTGGATTTGCAATTGAACTTAGGACCTGACTTGAATGTATGTTGCAAGGTAACAGTCCTCCTCATAAGCATAGAAATGGTGCCACATATTCCTTATTTAAGGTGGGGCCTCCTATGGTACCTTTTCTTGCCTATGAGCTTCAGCCCCTTCTGTTTCTTTGAACATCCAAGTTGAACATTCACAGTTGCTTTCACGTAACATTTCACTATGGGCTAAAAATATTTTGCTCAATATGTGGACCTTTGCTTTTAATATAATCTTACAAGTGCACTCCAGCAATTCCTCCAGAGCTGCCGCACTGGTGTGTTCAAGGGCACAGGCTTTCTCTTCCTGAATAGCCCACTGTGATACAGGTTCTTAGGTTAAGAATGGGTCACTGAGGCAGAACTTTGGAGCAAAGCTGTTTGATGACAGCTGATGACAAAGCTGTTTATTCATCATCATCACCATCATTTATTTACCCTTAACCCATTAGGGACCGGTTTCTTTTTTTTCTGGTTTTGTTGAAATAAACGATATATATGAACATATTTCTGTACAGATTAATGACATGCAAAAATAATTGCGTTTGCGTAATCAGTTATGGAAATATAGCCCGTGACCATATGGTCACGCTGGGCCTTCAGGCTACAAAAAAGTGCACCAAATGAAAAACATTTATTTTAAGCCACAAAACTTGAGGAAAATCGAACTTGCTGAACAGTAGGGCAGTCATTTGGTGTGGTAAGGCTGAAAGCATGTAATACAGATGCCAATATCACACTTGGTGCATTGTGTGCGCACCGCACTGTTGCAGTTGTCGCCGGCACACCTCCGTCTCTTTCCATTAGGTACGGCTGCAACAAAGTGGGCAACTTGGTCGTACCGGACAGCGGTCAGGACGTCACCAGGCTTCGAAGTCCTCCTTCGACCAGGTCCTTTCGGCTTATTCTCCCATCGCATCAAATAGCTTTGTACCACTTGCCTGCGGAACTCAAGCTGGGTAATGTTGGACCCCGTGCTACGAATTAGTGCCCAAGCGTTGGTGATGGATACGTCACAAAGCCACGTGAAGATTGGCCACCACCATTTTTTGCCACGGATTCCGATCCTGTAAGCAGCTACATTTGCGTCCATCTGGTCTGTGCCTCCCATAAAGCTGTTGTATTGAGCAACAGCATTTGGACGGGGTACCTTGACTCTTTTCTTCTGAACACGGGAGTACCTGTCTGCGAACGACATTGGTTCTATTCCGTGTATGGTGCTAGCGATAGTTACTACGGAGTTGTCCATCCAGCGGACAACTATTATTCCATCGTCGCTCAGCACGTGCTCTTCATGCCTGCGAGGCTGACGCTTGATATGTTCAGGTCGAGCAATCGGGCACTCTTTCGGTACACGGTTCTGCCGCATTGTGCCCGTACCTTCGTAGCCCTGTGCCTTGAGATGCCGAAGTAGCGGCATGCTGGTAAATAAATTATCAAAATAGAAAGAAAATGGAAGATTGTGAGCCTCTACTGGGAGTTGATCCACCATTTGAAGAAGTGGTGCGGCTGCTTTGCCAAAGTTTTTTTCATATTTTGCAGATGTTCCTGGGTTGCCTTGCTTTCCTTGATACACTTCGAAGTTTACGAGGTATCCATTCTTGGCGTTAACGCACCATACTTTATAGCCGAAGCGAATTGGCTTTCCGCGTATAAACTGTTTACAACCATGACGACCGTAGTACTCAATCATACTTTCGTCATAGCTCAGGTGACGAACAGGCTGAAAGTGCTTCAAGAACCTTGCTTTCAGTAGGGCCATCAATGGACGCAACTTTGTTAGCTTGTCGCTAAGTGTCAAGCTCGCATTGTCCGCACAGTGCAGAAACCTCATTATCTGTATAAAGCGGTTTCTCCGCATAGCATTGTAAATCATTGCGTTGCGCATGTCAGTGCCGCTGTCCCAGTAGCACTTTTTCCCTGGCAAGCGGGCGTAGCCGGACAAAACAAGGACTCCAATAAAACATCTCATTTCTTCTTTTGTGACCTCCGGATCAGGCATATTAAAAAATAAGGCGTATTTTCTTGTTTGCTCCACTAACAGTTCCATGACAGTTTCATCAAAAAAAAGTTCAAACAACTCAACAGGTGAGAAGTCCCTGTAAGCGGAAAAGTTTGCGTCAGGAAATATGCATGGACGTTTTTGAAGATCAGCCTTCCTCCATTGAAAATTCTCAGATAAACTCTCAGGAATGCCTGCATCACCTGCAGCGGAGGAGATGTTTGAGGTTCCGTGGCCCAGCCCACCATGTTCGCCATCCACGTCGTCGTCGTCGGAGTCGCACCCACCGATTCGGCGTCCATCTGTAAAAACAGTTTCAGCGCCGGCTCTGAGCTGCCTCCCACTTAGGTTATCAATGAGCCCGCCTGAGTCTTCATCTGCCAAATCCTCATCCGAATAGGTGCTAGCCTCTGGTGGCTCGATATATATTGCCGATACGTCATCGTCGTCGTCTTCGAGGATCTTTGTTATTTCTTCCAACGTCAACCTATTTAAACATTATAATACAAGAGTATTGCGTGAACACCCAAACAGCAATGCGCGATAATAATGTGCAGAAATAAAAAAAATCACAATGTTTTCGGAGCCCTAAGGCCTAGCGTGACCATATGGCAACGCAGAATACAATGCGCTATTTCATAAAGTAAACACAAGTCAACCTCTCTCAAAAGCTCACTGGTGGTCACATTATTCAAGAGCTATAGCGAGATAAGTGCATCATGTTACTGTGTACGCAAACAGTGCGAAAAAAACACACTTACCCTCTCGAGCGTTGCATGGTGAGGCAGCGCATACAAAAACGCGATTTGCTAACTTTCCGAGTAGGTCCCAGAAACTGACCCACAGCTGCTTCCACCTGGTGTCTCTAAAGTGAACCCTAAGCTTTCAGACGGCACGTACGAGGCGACTTTGGCGGGAGTTTTTGAATATGTATTCACCGATAACGTTTCTGTAGGCGAGCGTGACCATATGGTCACGCTGGTCCCTAATGGGTTAAGGGCCCCTGATGGGGCATTACTCAAGGAGGGGGGTAACAAATGGTAACCACGGGTCACAAAAATAAAACACATGAAAATGAAAAAGCCGATAAAAGGGATTACTCCTGGGGCTGTGGACAAAACTGGTGGAATAATAACAGTTTAATTTCTACAGAATTTGTTTCACTAACAATAGTGTCGGGAAGTACATTCCAATCCGATGTGGCAGTCGGCAGAAATGATATATTGAAAGCATTAGTTGAACCATGAATGCGTTGAACACTGACAATTAAGCAGACATCGTGATGATCTCATGGGTGGCAGAATTAGGCTCTCACGTAAATGAGAAAAATGATAATATAGCTTATGAAAAAGGCAGAGAGTTGCCATCTTATGACGGGATGACAGGGGGGATAGACCTATCGAAGCTTTGATGTTAGTAACGCTCAACCGAGAATTATATTTGGATGTTATAAAACGAGCAGCTCGATTTTGTATAGCCTCTAACGCCTGGATTAGGAACTGTTGATGGGAGTTCCAGATAGGGGATGCATATTCAAGTGTGCTACGGATGAAAGTTTCGTATGCGATTAGTCCAACCATGGGCGAAGAAAACGTGAGTGATCGTCTAGTGAAACCTAGTGATTTGCAAACGCTTGCAGAGAGCGACGTGATGTGCTTTGACCAGCTTAGATTACTTGTTATTTGTATGTCTAGATACCTATAAGATTCCACTTGTGATATCGCGATAGTGTTTACTGTGTATGGTAAGTGTAGGTTAGATCTTTCACAAGATACATTCATAAACTTACATTTCGGTACATTTAGCTGCTTGAGCCAGGTTGAACACCAATTTTGAATTAAGGTTATATCATCCTGCAACAATGATTGATCGGTAATAGTAGAGATACGTCGGTAGGGAATACAATCATCCACAAACAGATGATGAAATTTTAGCAGGAAGGTCATTGATTAAGATTAGGAACAGAAGCGGGCCAAGAACAGAGCCCTAGGGACTCCGGAGATAACGTTAGTAGGGGCAGAAGGATGACTTTCGATGACGGTGTACTGCGAACGATTAGTTAAAAAGCAGTGAATCCATGAAAGTATCAGTGGGTCCAGTGAAAGGCAAGAAAGTTTAGCCATGAGACGCTGGTGAGGAACACGGTCAAAAGCCTTAGAAAAATCAAGGTAAAGGATGTCAGTTTGAAAGGATGAGTCTAGGTTTAGGTGCAGGTCAGTCATGAACTCAAAAAGTTGAGATTCGCATGAAAAGCGAGACCGAAATCCATGTTGGTTTGAGAAGAAAAAGGAATTATTCAGGTGCTTTGCCACGTGGTAGTAAATTATACGTTCAATAAGTTTGCATGCAATGCATGTTAGCGAGATAGGATCATAATTTGACGGATCGGAGCGGCTTTCTGCCTTAAAAACCGGTGCCACTCTGCTTACCTTCCACTGGGACAGAATTTCGCCACTGGAAATAGACTGCGTGAAAATTATTTGTAGTACGCGACTGGATATTACTTTTGTGCCTTACACAATGCTGACACACAAAGCATTAATGCCACAAACATTCAACGTCTAGAGAGAGCATTAACAGGAGACGGTAGATAATAGGCAGTATGCACTAATGTAAACGGGAACATGCGATAGGCGAAACACAACAGTTTACCATTGCATGCTGAGCGAGGTGCGGCAATGAGGCCAGCAACATGAACTTGCTAAGAAGGTTTAACGACAAGATGATGACAACTGGAGAGCAGTTCTTGCTGCCAAAAGGAAGCAGGTGCCTTAGCAGAAAACCATCAGAATGAAGTACCAGGGGACTGAGAGGTCCTGGCCAGGCAGCTGGCTGTACAGGAGCTAGGGCTCGCAGCCCGACTGCTCACATTCTGCCTACTGGTGCAGTCATCCAAAGGCGTCTCGGTAACAGCGGGTAGCCTGGCACAGTTGCAAAGCATAGGAAGGCATTGGCTGGTCCTTGACAGATTGCCCCAGTTGGTAGAAGCCTTGGTGGCTTGGGTCGGAAACTCGGCAGCCCTTCTTGAGCACCTGGTCTGGTGGCTGACCTTCCTGCATGGCTTCCTGGAACTCTATCCTCAACAACATGCTTCACCCTTCTCGTCATGGCCTTGCATTTCCCCAGGATTGGTCTCCTTCAGAGCTCAGTGTTCTTCACCAATTGGTTCACTGGTGCTCTGTGCATACCTGCGATTGATTCGTTCATTTCTTTCTTGTGCTGTGTGCTCTTGTGCTTGGCTCTCTGTGATCGTCTCTTTACAATGTGCTGCACTGGCATCATCCGTGCACGCACTCTTTGCTGTCATCTTCCTTTTCATTTTTGTATCACTTACACATGCTTACACACTCGTACAATCACACACACTCGTACATTACGCACTACACACTACACTACACTACATTACACACTCGTACATTTAACTCGTACAATGAGCGCACCCCTAGATTTGCACCAATTTTTTTGACAAAAAAGTGTGATTATGCGAGTAAATACGGCATATGATCATATACGAAAACTTTTTCTTCTGCCTTACTCATTCTGTTTCTGCAGAACCTTCATTTTTAAGTCAATAAGGGCCTTCTTTGCTTTAAGGTTTTCCATTATTTGTGCATGTTCTGCCTGCCTTTTCTCAAGTCTATCTTTATGATCCTCACGAGCGAGTTCCATGCGAAGTGCATGGTCTTCACGAGTTAGCTTCATCTTGAGCAAGTGCTCTTTCCTTTTTCTTTGAGCATCTTTTGTGATTGAAGCAAGCCGAGCGCCAAGTTCGCTCCTCACAGCATCATCCCTTGTGCAGGATGACCGGCTTGCGTTTATCCGCCGGCGGGCTGTCGGCACTAGCGGCACAGCAGCTGGCGGGGCTGGAGCTGGTGGGCATGTAGCTAGGGGTGATGCTGGCTCTGGTACAAGCTGAGCAGTTTCAGCATTTGGTGGCGCTGCACACTGCGAAGCTGCTGCTTCGTCCTGGTTTTCAATGTCCCCCTGCCAGGAGTCATCATAGTCCATGTCGGCATCTGCAAAGTTATTGCAATCAGAGTTGACATTAGTGTCGTTTCCACAGTGCTTGTACCTTTTACAATCCACTTTTATGAGTGCGCTGTGAGCTATACAGACATTTTTGCCTTGCTACATAATGCACCGATGTTGAACAAAATACTGCACTGTACTTACTATTAGGACATACTAAAGAACTTTACACAATGTAAGCCCATGATCACACAACAATACAGCATGTTCCTGCTGGTGCATCCAGCTGAAGCAGGTTGAATGAAACGGTGACAGTAATAACTATGCGGTTGCATTCAAACTTTTGCATACAAGCCGCTCATCCTCATATTAGGACTCATTCTCTGTTTCATGGGCCATGAAATTAACTAAACCAATGGTGTCTATGCTGACACTCAATGCTGGCACTTATTTGCATCACAGGTAGGCTTTCTGTGTATATTGCTTGTTGACGGTACATAATAAACAGGAAATTATGGGCACTATTGCATGGGAAAAAGAGGCGCTTTGGAAACGCTGGAGAGGTTTGCCCAATAGCAAGTCTACCTGCTATTCCACACGGATGTGGCAACAAATGAAACACATGTATGACCACAAACACACAGCATAGGCACCCATGAACATACACAGCTAATCATATATCGAGTACACGACACAACATGGTCAATTTACAGTTATCTCCACAAGGCATGGTGCCTCTCGTATGTTCAGAGCAGATAACATTGACATCTCCTCTGGATCCAGACAGTGCAAGAGCATATCGATCCATGTGTACTGTACATTGCACACATTCAACTTTGGCGATGTAACCACTCCACTGTAAAAAATAAGGGATTTCCGTTTGCAACACTGACATAAAAACAATGAAATAATGCACAAATGCAACTGCAAAAACCAGTTTTGGAAGCCTTTGAGACAGAACCAATGACTGCATCATTCCTCGTTATAGTGTCCGTTGTACGAAACCATAAATAAAACCCTTCCTGCACTGCTCCAACCTCATCACCATGATGCCCAAAAGTAATATCAGCACTTCGACATTAAAAAGTAGCTTAGTTTCTTGCAATACTGCTCTGTCAAATGCGTAATACAGAACGAGTTGTTCATTAGCCACCTGCAATGCCTCATTTGGTGTCTTTCTGTATTAGCAAATCTAGTTTCCTAAATAATTAGTCCAGATATAATATTGCACATTAACTCATACTCACCATCTGCATCAGTGCTTTGTCCCGGCTGTGACGATGCCAGCAGTGCTGCTACAGCTGGCGTCGGCTCTGTGCCAGGCCCAGTGCAGTCGCTGTCAAATGGGTTGACAAGGCATGTGGCCATGTGAGTTGCCACTGCACCGACCCTGAGCAACTCGTCATTCATGTGGCGTCCTGCCGGGGCGCCACCATCTTTGAAAAGCAAATATCAGCATTAGCAAAATTTGACGATCACTAAAAATTCAACGATACCTCTTCAGTTTCACCGCTTCGAAAATACTGGCAGAAACATATGAACACATCATGATGTAGCTGTCTTAAGTCATTTTGGAGCCCTGCTAGCTGAGCACAAAGGAAATACAGACACAGGTCGCCGTGCTCACACGCACATAGCACCAGGCATATGCTAATGAACTGCAACTGTGCCCAAGTTTTCCTTGCCCCTGGTATTTCATTACAGCACACGACAAGCCTACACGCAAAGCTAGTTGATGGCGTTCGCCCAAGAACTGCATTAGCGCGCTTTGCAAACAAATAAGGTAGCGTTTCTTTCACAGCAAGACGTCCTTTGAGGTAGCAAACGACGCCTTCAAGAAACCAAAACGTGAGCAAATTTGCCGGTCGTGCAAGTGTGTCGCGGAAAACAAACATGCGTAAGCACATCCTTTGTTTGCCTGCATGTTACGATCAAGCAATTTTACTGCAACGTTATTTTTGGCGATGAATTTATTATGTCCTCGCCACTGTTCCGTATGCACACGCACAAGCTGTTGCAGAGTGCGCTAGAAATCAGCTGTAGCGATGGCTTCCCGTGCTTTCATCAAATATATATACAAGCAAGATGCAGAAATTTCGGCAGATGAGGAATAATGCTCACCTGTTTTGAATATCTCCCGCGAGTCTTCGGCTTTGGCACGGTGCCACTTTTCTTTGAGATTGTCCCAGCACTTCTTTAATTGCTTCGACGTGCGTGGCCGCACGTTGTGGCGACTGTTAAATTCGTCGGCCAACTTTTCCCACGTCTTCTTCTTTGCGTTGATCGACACCGCATCAGTCTGTTTACACTCGAGCACATCGCGGTGCCTCTCCATCAGGTCCATCAGGATGGTGCGCTCTTCGTCCGTAAAGTTAATTTTGCGCCGCTCCATTCTCAACGCGGTTTACCAAAAAAAAGATAATACTACGACTATTTAAACAACTAAACTGATAAAAAATGAGTAAAATAATGCACAGCTAATTATAAATAAGCAAGAAAAAGCGAAGGAAGTCATAACAAGGCAAAACAACACGGACAAAACCAATCTGGAGAAGACGGTACAAAAACGTGCACTGCGTCGAGTGGTTTAGACCAACGTGGCCAGACGTAAATGGCGGACTCACCAAAAACGGCGAGCGTTTCATCAAGTTTCATCAAGCATTTATACATTATTTATGTACAGATGCTTGTGTGCATGCCATTACTGCTTTCTTATAATAAAAGCAGTTTAAACGTCGTCAAAGTATCTATTTCGTAGCAAAAAATTCTCTAGCCTCGCTCCCAGGTAAAACACTTAACGAGTGAAGGGTGCCTTTCATAAGGCACACCTATGGCGCGTTAAGGTGCGTTTTCGAAACGCACCTTGTTCTTTCCTTATATTTATACCTTTCTCATCCTTTCATAAGTGACCTTATCGCGATAAGTAAAGTTTGGTTTGTGAATACAGGGGTTACTCCTTTAAGCGATTGTATAGCTGGGCATGGGGGTGGGGGGGGGTGGAGTCCTGTGACTTTTTTAGAAGCCACCCGAGGAACTGCATGTTATTTTCGAAAAGAAATGCGCTGAACAGGTCCAGTGGTCCATGCTTGCATACATAATTTGCAAGATGTAATACACCGTGAACATTGTAGGAAACCTGGTTATTTCCTCAAAATTTTGCAAAAGCTTTAACAAAGTACTGAAGAAGAGACTCAGCACAATCAGTATGCTTCTGGCACAGACTAGGACTTGCCAGAACGTGGACTGCAGAGTGCAGCAAAAGAAAGTTCATGTGAAGATCTGGAGGCAGAATGGGCATGAGTACTATAGTCCCAATGTAGAGAAGTAATCTGAATTTTGTTGCCTTCCAACGCTCAGCCTCTGCTACACTTCTAGGTTTGTGGGAAAATTCTTTAGGAACATACAGAGCTAAAAAAAGAAAGTCAGACAACCGTCCGCGCTCTGCAGGTCCGAGACGGACCTGTGAATGACCACCTAACCAAGCACTAAGCAACTTTTTTATAATGCCCAGACATAAAAGGTGCATGTAGTCAAGAGGTGCAGAGGCAATGCAGTCTATGGGAAGCAGCGTCAAGACTGAGGTGCCCAGGTGATGGTCAGGGTCAATCTGACGCCTGAGTGAATCTTCAGTGCGCAAAGTGGAGGATCTTGTTGGAAAGCAGAGTCCGCTGCTGCTGTATGTGCCCTCTACTGTGCATTTGGACACGCAAAATACCCAATGTGTCCTTTAATTAGAATAACAAACGGCTGTGCTGGTGCATGTAAAACAAGACCCGCTGACGAAACCTCAATTACTCACTGCTCAAAAACCATTCCATGCAAAAGAAGCTGTTGCAGCTCACTGACAAGAGGGCTCAAAAAATCATTTGCTGAAACAGGCTTTGATGGGCCAGCACGAATGCCGACTACAAAGGGGGAACTCTGCCATGCGCACCATAACTGCATGGTAGAACTCTTTGAAACTGGAAGTCCATCAATGTTAAATAACGAAGAAACATGGCTGCCCTTAAAACATGCTTTCAACAAGGCATTTTCTAGCCAGCACTGCAAGCAAAAGTGTTTTTTGCTAACGAGCCATTGCAATTAAAGCAGGTGCACATTGTGTACCCCTGGGCATGGAGAGCAAAGTGTGAGCGTCACTTGGCTAAGTGTACAAAAGGCTTCCCGGAAGACACGAAAAAATTCGGAAATGAGGAAAAACGCATTTGAAAGTTTCAAAACCTTCTATTATTCAAAATGCAATTGTTTTCGCATGAATCTTGGTCACACTCAAGAGCAGCTTTACAGAAAGCATGCAACATTTCTAGAATGCTCCTATGCTGTAGCTTTGCCCTTACCGGCTCATACGGTTGGTCTCCTCGGTGCGAGCCCTTTTCACTGCACTCCGACGGTGCGATATTGATTCTGCAGTTTGCTTAGAGTTCATTTTCTTTATGCGCATGTAATTAGAATGGTCGCTGTGTGTGACCAACTCTTCTGGGGGAAGTACTCCAATCTCTTGTAGTACTTCTTCAATGCCAGCATGGCCTTTATTATACCACAGCACGGCGATAGCCGTGACTGCCTCCACTGATGCCCGGGAAGCGAAGTTCGTCTTTGGACACAGCAGCCATATCTTGCTGTTGAGCAACTCCGCTGTGTTTTGTGTCTTGCCATGAAGGCATCGAGTCAGGAGCTTCTCACCAGTAAGGCGCTTGTATATAGGCATAATTGCCAAGCCCTGAACTTTTGTCAACAAGGGGGTGTGGTGTGATGTACGCTCCCCCAGTGCTTCAGCATGCCTATGTTTGCACCAGCAATCTGGTTCAGCAGGGCAAAATTTGTGGCTGCTGGCCCCATCACTAGAGCAGCAATGAAAATAGGAGGCCCATATAGCAGTGTACGTGCTGCACACGCTGCCCTTGTTATTTGTTATGGCTCTTTGGTAGTATGTCTGCAGTTTCTGGATGGCTGCGACTTTTAGCTTTTCACCTTGTGGCAGTGGCATCATTTTTCGCAGAGCAGTGCCCAGGTGTTTTGCAACATCGTCTTCTTTTTCGATGACAGTGTCACCGTACACCTCAGCCCCACAGACGGCAGTATAGGCTTTGCTGTCACCATTGCTCAAGAAACTTGTGAAGTACAGTGGGGTCTCGTATGACTAAGTCCTCTGCCATATGCGCACTGCTGCTTCAGGTTCCATTGCATGGGATGAACATTCAGTGTTTTTTTCACGTACAAGATGATGAAAGGCTTACCATACCTCATCATCATCACCTATGTGCTTGTGGATACTGCAAGCAAGACAGCAATTTGAAAGGACTTCAAAGTCCAAGCAAAGACCTGTGTCCAGGGACACAGCTATGCCCATTTCGTTGTGGCGTTTATGGCCCCATTTTTGCCAAGTGCCATTAAACATGACCGGCACATCACCGCCGCCAATGGCGTCCTTCGTGACCTTTCGTGCCTGTTCCAAATTTTGGCGAACAGCTTCCATTGCAGCACCGTGGAGCTTCTTAGGAATAGCATGGAATGTCTTGTGATGGAGCAGTTTTGGAAGGCCGATCGCACGAAATCACGAAAGCTGGTCACATCCAGCACCTATAGCACGCGCTGTCAAAACAGCCATCATGTTTACGGCAAAGCCGTCACGCGAGCTCCCGCTGTGATAGCGAATGTTCGCCCCGGGGTCACCGCGCTCACCAGCTGAGATGATTCGTTTTGATGTGTGCATTAATGGGCTTCTTCGATTTTCCATTTCTGGCTACCCGCGGGCTGCCAGAGCCAGCAAGAGTGTCTTCGTTTTTCTCGGGTTGCTCCGCCCACCGCGCGACACACTTCCGCCGGGCGTTCGTTTTGCTCGGACTGGACGGTTCTGGCTACCCGCGGGCCGCCAGAACCGGCCATGACGATTTTGGTCTGGCTGCTCTCTGGAAGTTCTCTGGCTAGCAGATGACTAAAAGAGGCGATGGGCACTCGCCGCCATCTTTTCGAGGACTTCACGAATTGCAACGCGGGCGCTTGAGGACTTACATTTACCTCGCTCAGCCAACTGTCTACGGTCATCTTTAGATTTCTTTACTTCTAGCGTTATCTTTTTAGGTGCTAATGCTCCGTTCTGCATGGCGAAGCAGTGTGATGCGAGCTGTGGTGAACTGTTTGAAGCTTTTGTGTGTGTGTATATGTGGGTGTGTCCCTTGATTGCTTCTTCGTGGCGATGAACAGCACGCCGCGCTCTTATGCGCGCATGTTATCTGGATCGCGTTCCATGCAAGTTGTAGATGCTCATTCAAACATTGCGGTACATTTTGGGTTCGTCTTTCACTGGTGGCGTTCCTTTTCACATATCTCGCATATGTATATCTCTCCTTTCTCTGCAGTTAGTGAACGCTTTGCAGCTAGCCCGTGTTCTCTCCATCGTATGCTTAGATGGCAGCTCGAAACCGATATGTGTTCGAACTGCAGGCCATTGATCTAAGAATACACTGATTTCACTCAGTACATTGGCTTATTGCCCTCATGATTGCAACCAATGTTGTTTTTTGTGTGAAACGTTTCGCTGGTCACACGCGACGAGCATTTTCATGTGCCAGCCGCGTCTTCAGCTCCTTAGGGTCAAAATGAGAAGCACCATCAGCCACAACAAACTTTCTGAAGTCGAAGCCCAAGCAGGTCGGCGCGAAATTTTATGCGTATGAGACGTACCCGATAACCTGCTTTTTCATGTCTTGTGATGACACAGCTCCAACTCATCAGTGTCGCCGGTGGGCGATGTGATCGCTGCGAGCAGGGATCCTCCAGCTATCGCTTTCGAGTATACAGTCACGATTTTGCATCTTGTCATTTGTCGCGTCGGAGGCCATCTGTTGCACTGCGCAAGGCGAGGTTGGCCCAGTACGCGTCCTGCACCGAGTTGAGCGAAATCATGCGAAAGTGATCGTATTCCTGAATGCAACTGCATATTTTCTAGCTGGAAACGCATAAATGGGCCGACTACGCCGAACGCGCGCCGGCCTCGCCGGGCGCTGCCATGCTGGTAGCATGTTTACATTTGACCAGCTGACCGGCGTTCGATATTGCGAAATTCGGGCAGGTTCGGGTTGTCTTGGGATCCCAGCCCACGTGACTTCCTGTCAGAAACGGGACTAGCTGGCTGCCATCTGGCTGCCAGTGGGCTGCCAGAACTCCGAAAATCGAAGAGGCCCATTGAAAGCACAGATTCAGGGCAGTCGGGATTTTTGCAGCATAGCTCTAGGTATGACGAAAGTCCTTTGTGCTTCTCAGCTGCTTCTCAGCTGCTTCTCATACCGTGAGTTTCCGTTCGTGGCAAATGGGGCATTTCGAACTTGCCAACAGTGCCGTCAATGCGCCGATCTCGCACGGCACCGTGCTAGCAGCAGGGGCACCAACCGACCTTGATTCACTTTTGAAGAATTCCATCTTTGTCTGCGATGCACTGACGAAATCCACAGCAGCGTCGATTTCACCATAGTCGCGGTGACTGGTGTCGGCGGTAGGCCTAACCGACAACGGAGCGTCGCGGGCGTTGTTCTCGGCTGTTGTTTTTTTACCTGTCTTTCGCCATTTCCCTCGGTACTTGTGCCGAGTTCGATACTTCCAGGCGTTGAAAATGCAATTTTTCAGGCTAGTCATCTAAAAAAAATGCGGAGAGAACACGGGAAACTCTGCGGCTAGCAAGAACGCACAGCAATGGTGGTTCGGCTTTACTGCACAGAAGGAGCACCGTCATGCTCCTTCTGTGCAGCGTTGCGCGGCGCTGCACCATGCGGCGCACCATGCGGCGCTGCGCTGCATGGTGCGCAATTCAAAACACGTGACAGTCTCATCTTCCTTCTTGTTTTCCTTTTATTCTCCGTGAACATGCGAGACTGACAGCTATTGAACCTTGAAGGAAAGGGCTGACCACGACCTACTCTATAAGGAATGACCTGTGCATCCCGTGGTCGCCTACGGCAGTGCGCGGCCGAAGAAATATCACGTCGCCATTGAGTAGGGACCAAGCGTGCCGGTAGAGGCCGCCAGTGCTCACCCTCGCAGCAACGCCCTAAACGCTCCGGCCCTGCCTTCAGGAGTATGGCGATGATGGTAAAAATTCGCAGAGGAGCAGCAATAAACTCGGCATTTCACATTATTGGCGGCGAGGAGTTACGGAGTCGCCCTCTATCGGAAGCGCCTCGCTGGCGTAGTATGAGGGATCACGTGGCGCGCTCCTCATAGGTTTTGCTGTCAGCGCTCACTGAAAACACCACGCGTGAGCTCTCCCGGACATTTCTGTGAGTACTTTCGAAACGAGAGAAGTTTCTTACTGTCTAAATAATAATCTTGGGCAAACTGAAAACACACAATCGTTTACAGCCGCTATCTCTTTACCGAATACGTACAGTGAACGCCACTGCGCGCGGTCGCCGCGATGGAGTCTCCCGAACCGGCTTCTTGCGTGAAAGGTAGGTAAACGCTGAGAGCAAACTATGTGAAATATGTTCTTATAGTGTTTGTATAACTAAATGGAGCGTAATAGAATGAAGCCTCAATGCAGCGATCGCGCAGATTCGCAGCGACCGACTGCGCGTCTGCATGCTTGTCCGCGCACTGTTTCGCTTTCTGCGCGCGCGCGTTTTCGCACCGTGCCATGAGCTTAAGGCCGCAGAATATGAGCATTTGACAGTACACAAGCAACCATTGTTGCGTGGGCGCTATCAGAGCTGTTCAAAAATAATTTCATTGTAGAGACTTCGACGCCTACGGGACTGTGATGTGCCGTCGCGACGATTCAATCTTTTTTTCTTCTAAATTCTTTGACCTTTCAATACTATTTCTCTAATTGCGTCGCACTGTATGTTTATCGGCGTTCTCAGCGTGCAATTTCCCGCTGCTCCTTTTTTTGTAATCCAGTGCATTAATTCATAACACAAACATGACCATATGCCATGCTTTCTTTAAATGTGCTTCTTACCGCTGCCTTTCTACTCCACTGAACTTGCCAGTATCTATAGTATCGACAAGTTCATAGACTAAACCGTCATGACATTAGTCGGGCAGCGGACTCGGGCGAGCGTCTCAGTGCGCGTTTCCAGAACATCGCAGGCCCGGCTTCGTAGCAGAAATCTTCCTTGCGGCTGTGCTTGCTGCATACCCGAGTTGTAGCCGATGACTGTTTGCCGGTTTTATGTTTCGCGAGCCAAGCTTCACACAGCTTCTTGTCCTGCGGCTACGTGCGAATAAGGCTGACACCGGCCTCCGTTACGTGCGTCCGGCTCTGCGGCACCGAGCAGTAGCCTACCATGTCGCGCGCATTCAAAGGCAGCCACTACCTATTGTAGTGCTTTCAAGCGTTGTAGAGGAGACACTCGAAGCGTGAAAATTTCGCCACTAAATGAAAACCGCAGCGTACGAGGGAATTTAAGCTCGTTTTCAGCTCGCTTCGGCACGCCCGAAGCAGACGACGCGGCCGCTATGCCCACGTGATCCCTCCTAGCACGTCACGCCGACGGTGGCGCCAGCTTTTCCAGATACTTGGTATCTTCGCTGTGCAGTGCAATGAAATTTGAAACTACTTTGAAGGTGCGGCTGCGTGGCTGCTAGGATTGAAATAGTGTAATCCCGTAGAGCTTTTTTTTCTCTCATTATCTGCTAAAATGTTGGTTAGTGCCAATATGGTCTGGTGCGCACTTTCCGCGCTAGCCGAGGCCTGAGCGCGCCCGCACTTCATTCTCCCGTAGGTTTCGTTAGTCCCGAGCCGGACGCAATGAATGCACTACGTACCGCTTTGCAGGGCCCACACGTTCCTTTGCTGCATTTGGCGCGTTCGCTGAAGTAATGTGCCGTTGAGAGCGTGGCAGAATGTGAGTAGTTTTAGTGGCAGTGCATGCCACAATCGTAAAAATGTGCTGTTATTTATCTATTTATTTGCGCCGCTTTACCAAATGATAACGAAAGTGAGCTTGAAAAATTCCAAGTGCACTTTATTGTGCCATCACACGGATAGTCACCACACTTTAAGCAATTTTCTGGAGTTGGGCTTTGTATTCAGGATTTTTCTCTTTGCGTTGCCAAAAGGGCCTGATGAACTTTTTCACTACGTCTCACAAGTTCCATTCTATGGGCCTCCGAGTGATTTTTGTTGCACATAAACAATGGGTTTCTAACAATTGAAGGGAGTACAACTTCTCCAAACTTTTTTAAAGTCTGTGGTTCTTCCACCAGCACTGCAGCCACTTTAGAGGCAGCACCCTCAAGGAGAGAAACAAAGCCCACAAATGTCAAAATGGAGTGGGAGAGAGCACTCCTCTGTCAATTCCTGCAATCAGGGCAGTGGTAGTTGAAGTGGAAGTTTGTGCACATAACTTATCAATGCATCACAAGCAGTCAATATTATCTTGAACTGCCCTCACCAGGAAACCAATAATCGGAGCTAGCGTACTCGACTTCAGGCTCTGTTGTGGCAGACCTGGAAATAAAGTGTGGTATGCTGCAAGAAATAGGTAATCACAAGCTTAACAGCAGTCACAGAATACAGTAAACTGGTTAGCGATATCTTTGAATAAGAGGGGTTGCTACAGAGACCTTGACATCGAGTGCAGGCCAGGATATTGTTATATAAAAAGCCACTTGAGGCATTTTTCAGAAAATGCCTAATAGCGCATTGTGCACTCTATGGAAATTTCGGACAAAGCATATATGCTTCATTGTTATCATGCTCTTTTTTTTACAAACATGGAGACCATTACAAGTAAATTTTTAGCTATGTTTTCAGCGCTCGCTCCACAGTGCATTGATTAGGACAAATTGCATACTTGGGTACCGCTTCAATGCAGACAGGTAGGGGAGCAGAAGCTTTCCAGCACCCTTTCCTGCAGTGGCCTTACTCACTGTTTGAACAGGTAGACATGATGCTGCCCCTAGATTTGCCACCACACTTCCGACACTGCCACTGGCTGAAGAATGAATGATCCCAGTGATCAGAATCTTCTGAAGCGCCGTCAACGCTGAGTAGGCATCTGTTTGGTCATTGCTGCCATTTAGGTGCCTAATAGCTGAGAACAATGACTCTACATCATCACTGGAAGACTTCCTGTCAGCACAAAGTGAAATCCTGCATTTAGCAGATGTTTTGTGGACTTAACGGTTGATGCGGTTGTTACAGTCAGTGCCTGGTGAGTCTCTTCAGTAAGAAATTCCAGCTTGTGGAGGCAAAATGTGTGAGACATTCTGCCTCCAGCCATAGAAGCCTGCAAGGTAAATTAAAAAAAAAAGAACTAACACAATGAAGCATGATGCAAGAAAATGGCACCGAGCTTTTCTTTTTTGCAGTATGAAAAAAAAATGAAAAAGGATTTTAAAAGGAGTACATGAGTAACAGCTTTCACATGCACTCTTTATGGATGCTTTTTTCGAGTATACTTGCATTCTCGCAAATTAAGACTTCTGAAAGATAAGTGCTTTTACATCTTTCAACCATTATGAATATGGAATATACCTTTTATCACTTGCACTGCAGAAGGGCATCATACAAGCATCCCTACTGACGGTATAAAATGTAGTGCTCTTGATGTTGTGCACTGAATACCACTTGTACACTATCTCCATTATCTCCATGGATTCGACTGTGGGCAAGCAATCCCCGAATCCAGGAGAGCACCAAGACGATGTCCGTGCTGCTGCGAAAATCTCGGGACTGAAGTGACCTTAAAAAAAAAAAAACAGCAGTGAGCATCTAAGCTAAGCTAAGCATCTAAGCTGCAGAGGTTCAAAAGCCTTCCGGATAGTTTTCTGGCGGGAAGTGAAGGCTGCAGACACCTGCTTCAGTCGCTTAGAATCCAGGGCTCTTTCCCTGGCCCTGGAAAAAAAGAAGGGGACATAGTGGAAACAGGTATACATTACTTCATGCGGGTACGTTCTGAGTACCGCTCAAAGCAACGCAAACTCGACTACTGGAGCGCACGAGAACTCCGAAGCTCGATCGCCACTTGGTGGGCACCGTCGCTCGAAATGTACATTAAAAGCATGTTTCAAAGCTAAGTGCAGCATAGTAACTTACCTTTGCCTTGCCAAGAGATGTTTTTCAACCATTGGTCTTACTTAATGTCAGTCACAAGGAACTCGTGAAATAAAATTCCTCTTGATGCTCGGCCGCTTGACTTGCACAACGGCTGCAGAGGTTTAAAGCCTTCCGGATAGTTTTCTGGCCGGAAGTGAAGGCTGCAGACACCTGCTTCAGTCGCTTAGAATCCAGGGCTCTTTCCCTGGCCCTGGAAAAAAAGAAGGGGACATAGTGGAAACAGGTATACATTACTTCATGCGGGTACGTTCTGAGTACCGCTCAAAGCAACGCAAACTCGACTACTGGAGCGCACGAGAGCTCCGAAGCTCGATCGCCACTTGGTGGGCACCGTCGCTCGAAATGTACATTAAAAGCATGTTTCAAAGCTAAGTGCAGCATAGTAACTTACCTTTGCCTTGCCAAGAGATGTTTTTCAACCATTGGTCTTACTTAATGTCAGTCACAAGGAACTCGTGAAATAAAATTCCTCTTGATGCTCGGCCGCTTGACTTGCACAACGGCACGCAGCAGTAAACCATTATGCATGAAGAAGCCGCAAACGCGAAAGCCGGTGCCCACGGGGCTGAGAATCGCGGTGTCACTGAAATAGAATCTGGTAATCAAGATCTAGCCACACTAACAGATCACTAAGCACTCAGCTAATCGACTGTTTCGCGCACATGCGTTTGCGTCCTTCCATGCTCGCTGAAAATGCTTGCTGCCCGCGCGTGCGTCTGGCCACGAGGTGGGGGTAGGTGGGGGTGAGCACTAGCGCCACTGTTCATGGCGGCGGTTTGGAAAACTAAAAAAATGCACAATCAAAAGCAAATCAGCAGCGCTGGCGCAGCGCCACACGCGCAGGTGGCCCCTTATACAGTAGGTCGTGGGGATGACGCTTCACGCCCCATAATTGCAAATGGCGGGCGGTGACGCTCGATTCTGTGAGAACGATGTAAATGGTGCGGACTTTCTAAACTTTCGGTGGGTTATAAAGTTGCCGCCGCTCACTTAGGCGCATTTTTCGGCGAGTTCTCGTGCGAGTTTCGGCTTGATATTTACAGAAATAAAAGTTAATTCACCAAAGATGACAATGCAGCTTTAAAAAATGATTTTTTTTTCAGAAAACCGCATCTCCCCTCAAGTCAAGCTGAAGTGACAGATTATTAAGGCTCTGTTCGCTTTAGACATTCTCGAGCACTAATCGAAAAATTTAGGTAAATGCAGGACATGAGTAGAGACTCCCCCAGGACCTTCAAGTGCTTGCCTGATGACGAAAGCACTCCTCAGTTAAATTCCTTCACTAGTACCCAATAAGTTGTTGGAAAAAAAATATTCTTATATTGCATTATAAGATGAAATACAATGCTACTTGTACAGTTCTATTTCATTTTTGGAAAAAGAGAACTAATTGAAATTGCCCTTGACAATGACAGGGGCGATTGAAAGGTTTTGTTTTCGCTTGACTGTGCCCTGCCCACGCTTTCTCGTTTCAGTAGTTTCGTTATCGCATAGTGCTGCGCTGGTTTTGCTGGCTCGAGAAACTCGCGCAAACTGCAAGTAGCAGAGAATTCACCTTCCCCATGATTTTGCGGGATTTTGGAATGGTCTAAGCCACTTGACCAAAAAGCAGCTGCAGTGGCAAATCCACTAGTCTGCCTTGGCTCAGTACCGCCATCTGTCGGGTGCCGTTTTACTCACCGACGGCAAGGGTAGTGATGGCGTATCTATCCCCCGAATGGGTGGCGGGAGCTTTGAATTTTGAAAAAGGTATTCGGGCCCTTCAGATGAAATTTTCTCGTAAATTAAGCCTTTTCTTGGCCCAAAACAAGCGTTGCAAGGTTTCCGAAATGGTATTTAAACAGTCCACACTGACCACGGTGTAAGAATACATTTAGGTGTTGACACTGCGCTCGGCGGCGCGACCAGGACTTGTTCGCCGCTCCCTGCGCTTCTCTCGAACGCTGACAGATGGCGCTACGCACCCGGGGCCCCTAGTCGCCGAGCTTCGGCAGCCGTAATGCAGATGCCACGGGATCTTTCGGTGCCGCTGCGTGTACGTGTGCTTTGTGAAGTGCGGCAAGACAACGAAGGATTGAAACTGCTGTCGACACCAAATAATTTTGGGCAACTTCGTGTTTTTCTTGCTAATACTGCATGAATGGGCGGAACAGCAGCGAGGACACAGCCCTGTGCTGCTTCCGAGCTCGTTATCGAAATGCGTTCATAGCAAATTTTTTTTTCGTTCATCCGCACGACTGCTGTGAGCATAGTTAACTACACTGCCTCTTAAATATAAAAGGTCGGACTCAACGCGCCCACATTTGGCCTGAAGAGCCTACGCGTACATTCAAACATTGCTTGAGCAGTGTATTGCGCCAATGCTGCGAGATGACCGCCGTGTTGAGAACATGGTTAACTTCGGCCACCTGGAGTTCTTTAATTTGCACAGAAACCTCAAGGACGTTTCCGCATTTCGCCTGCATCAGAAATACTTACTCCGCAGCCACGAATAGAACCCGCGCTCTTGTGCGGTATTGCAGAACGCCACTGCCGCTATACACGCGAACGCCGGGACCAAAACAAAAATCCAAGTGTGCGTTTGCGGCTTTTTAATAGCAAGTGCAGTCCACAATTAGGCACGCGAAACGCAAATAGTTACTGGAAATGCCACTGGCGTTGTTTCTGCCAATCTTATCCCTCAGGTCGGCACCGACGATGCTGAGTGGTTGTCTCTAGCACTAGGCCCGAGAACGTAGGTGTAATGCCGGCTGCGGTGGCCGCGAAACAACGCAAAAGGTGCCCGTGTGCTGTGTGATGTGAAGAATCCCATGTGGTCTAAGTTTGGAGCCCTCCATTGCGGCATCTATTAATGCCCATATGCCCCTTCGGGATATTAACAGCACAATTTGCTTTTTTTTTTGCTCAAATGCGGCCTGAATAGCCATTCTGTTGAACAAACAAATTTATTACTACAAGTAGCCTCTCTGAGAGATGTGATTTCCTGTAGTCACTAGGTTACGCACAAAACACAGTGAATCACAACCTACTGGGCTACTTTCGTGTAATCAAGAGCCAAGACCGTGACTGCAATTGTGATGATCACTGCATTCGTTTATTTGGACGATACACTGAGCGAATCATCCTCTATCATCTAGGATGAGCACAGCTTGGCCTGTTTCTTTTTTTCTTGACACTGCTTTGTCATGACTGCATTGGTGTGCTTACAATGCTGCCTCATACGCATGCTGACGTAATAGTGGAGGAGCTGTGGGAGTACTTCTTCCTTGTGATCAGCACATGGGAATGTCATCGTGTATGTATCTATCACTGCGTCTATGGTGTCCCAGTACACCGTGTGGCAGTCTGCATAGTCAACAAAAAACCGCTCCGTATGCTTTAGAAGGTCAAATATGTTGACGTTAGGGTGGGTAAGACCCCCTCTGGTCTTCACATTTGTTAGAGCTGCTTCAGCAAAAGAATTATTTTTTACGCTGAAGGCTGACAAGCAAGCAGCGCAGCTGGTAACTCTTCGCATCTTTCTGCACAAAAAACCGGTTACATAATAAAGTATGCAGTCTGTAATTTGCCCTCCGTCTGATTTGTGTTTCCGAACGATATCTTCACATTCCCAGTCTTCTACTGAAACTAGATCGTCTAGCTTTTCTTTAATTTGATTGATGAATCCAGGGCATGATGCCACTTTGTCGTCTGTTCTAATGAGGGCCCTGAAATATGACGCATCCAGCAATGGTTCCTCACCCTCGACGACTTTGCAGTTGCTATACTTCGGAGGTTTAAGGATACTGTAGATCGACAGCGTCTGGTAAAGCTGCATAAAGGTGGGCATGGAAGGGTGATCATTCTGGCTTCCTGCCAACCGTATTTTGCCAAAGAACCGCTCGATAGGATCTTGCTTCATTTTGTTGGTTAGGACATATTTGAAGTTGTGGCAATCAAGCAGCACCTCACAAAGATCCAAAGTGGACTTCAATGTGACTCGAAGTCCCTCGCAAGTGCTCTTTGTCAAGAACATGTCGTTTATAATGTTGCCACTTTCCAGTTCTCTTTCCCAGCTGTCCAGCCAGTCAATTCCATGCTTGAGAATTGCGAGGTCTCGGCTGTTCCTTGTGATCCCTTCTGCAGGAAATCGCCTGTTCAGTGCATCAAACAAATTGTTTAAAAACAACGTGAATTCTTGAGTTTTCTCGCTGCCTATGAGTTTGCGGATACCTTGTTCCCGATAAAACTGAATACCCGCCGCCATGGAGCGGCTAAAGACTTGGGTGGCTAACTTCACACGCATCTTCTCACAGTTACTCGGGTATATGTGAGAGTGCGTTATTTTCGGGCAGACTTTTAGGCCCCCCGCGTTGGCAACGTCTTCCTTGTAGACTTCAGCATAGTACTCCCACTTGATCCACTGTCCTTCGTTTTTCAAGTATCGCTGCTGCTTAAGTCTATTTCTCACACACTTAAACAAGTGTGGAGTGTCAGAAAACGCAAAAACTTTTCTTTCAGGGTCAACTGGGTGCGTGAACGAGTTGCAGCTCTCCTTGAGGCTTCCATTAACACCTAGAATTTTCCACATGCTCCTGTTTGTTGACGCGCCATCACAGACAAACCCATGAATCTTTGCACCGGCTTCTTCGAGCATCACAATAGCTTGGCGAAGCAACTGAGCGAGAATGGAGCCTTTGGTTGCATTTTTTGCTGCGAACACCCCTATAGGTTGAGCGTAGCTATCGCCAAAAGGACAGAACATGAAAACGAGGGCGTGATCAGCGAGCTCATCAGCGTTTCCAGCGTCTGTTGCCAGCCCTACATATGTCATCGTGCGAGAATTGACACGTTTACTTTTTCTAACCTGCATTTCATCGAACATGATAATCCCATGTCGCTTGAAGTCGTCCATTTTTTCTATTTTCCTTTTCAGAGCAGAAAAGAACTTGCTGTCAAATCCCGACTTAAATCCCACCATAGAGACATACCGGCGTATTGTTCGGACTGACGGCAATGCGAGCACTTCGTTTTCCATCAGGAACCTGTAGGCTGCTGGTGACCTGATATGAAGGAGCAAGCAAAGCAGGATCCAGCTGTCCGAGTATCGTCGTCCCTTCTTAGAACCAGTCTTGCCAGCAGCCACACATTCCTTTAACACAAGCTGCTGTGCCTCAGTAAGGTTCGCATCACGAGAAATGCGGTCAAGTGTTTCATCACTTAATCGTTTAAGCTTGGCTTTGCATTTGCTCAGTTCCGCCTCAAGCTTTTTTTTTTCCTTTTAGAAGTCGCACTTTGGACCTGTAGCAGGAAATTCTTGCCTTCCGCAAAAGGTCAATGCGGGCTTTTTTGGAAGGGCTGCTTAAAAGACAAATGTGCTTCATTTCTCCTCTCTTCTTCATACGGGAGTAATGTATCCGGAGTGTGTCTTTCAATCTTTCGCAACGTTCGCAACTTGCTTGTTCAGAAAATAACATGCAGTTTCTGTGCCGCCACACGCCACATGCGTCGATATATGCACACTCGGGTTGGATGTTGTGGTACATCTCGCCACCGGGGCCACCAGCGCATACGTGCAGGTTGTGAAACTTGTGAATCACACTCTCCAAGTCGCTTAGGCCGCATGGAACAACATCGCCACTTATGGCGTTGACAGTTATAGGGTGACGATAAATGAAGGCACGCAGTGACAGCATTCCGCTGGATGAAACTGTAGCATCTAATGACTTCCTCAGGAAAGGTGCCTGGTCGCGTTTCTTCGCCAAAGCCACTTCTGTGAAGACTACAGCCTCCACACCAAAGCTATCAACAACTTGTGTTGCCCACGAGGTTCCTGGAAGTTGAATGCTGGATACATAACTCGAGAGACATGAAAATGTGAGCGGTTCCTTTTCATCTTGGCCGCTGACAGACACTCCCTCGTGACTTTCCTCGACTACTCCGAGGCTGCTGCATGCTGCCAATGGTGCTTCAGTCTGGACGTGACACAATCCATCTGGACCACCCTGATGTGGACTCGTGCGGTTGTCCTGACGAAAAATGAGAGAAATTATATCAGTGGAAATGGATTTAAGGTATTGTTACAAAACATATGCTACTATCAAAAGCAGCCAAACCCAAAAAGCTACAGGCAAAAGTTTCGCGGACTGCTTCATAAGCTAAGGGCTTAATCATGCTGTATGTTAACAACAGCTAAATTATTTAATGTCCTGGGCTGGGCAGTTACTATTAACCTGTATTGCAAGCAACTGTATCTCGTTATCCAGGGGCACCTATAGGTATCTATGGCATGCCGGGAGGACCGATACGGTTAGCAGAAAGTTATGTACAGGGAACACTAAGCACCTAGAATATGAAGTACCCGGAGCAGTGCAGAAGAGAACAAACCTTAACGTCATGAACGCCAAGGAAGACGGAGGTGGCACTTGAGGAGGTGCCTCCAAGTTCCATCGTGGGAGAAGGGCACGTTCCTTGATCACTCCACTCACATGTCTGCAGTTTCTTCTGAGGGCTCGATGATGGATCGGTGCCTTTTTGTTTTTCACAGACCGTCCCAACGGGCAGTGCGACAGCGGCGGGAGCGGGCCGCTTGCTTGACTGATCGCCACACGTGGCCGTAGACTGTCGTTTTCTAGGAGGCTTTCTTGACCTTGTCGGTTTTGTCAGATATTTCGGACACCCGGGAAAAATACTGGGCACAGCATTCGCCGACAGCACCGGGATCTTCTTCGGTACATTTAAAAGTACCTTGCCATGGAACTCTGCGTAGTACGATTTTGATATCATATGCTCGGGAAAGTGCTTCGCGCAGACGTGGTCGCTCGGTTGCAATATCCTATCTGGCGCCGGGCAATTCCCAGAGCAAAGTTCTAAGCGAGCAGGCTCCGACGGAGCTTTAAAAAGTGAAACTTGATCCGGACAACTCCGGTAGCCCGAACTGCAGTTGGGTACGAAGCACTTCTTACCCATAATTGCGTCTAGCAGACTTCTGGACCCGGCTGAAGTTGACAGGTGTGTCACAGCAACAAACAACAGATCACAGACACAATGCACATAGGCCGCGACGACCGTCCATGGCGTCGGCCCGCGCCACCACGTGCGTTTCCACAACTGTCAATCCGGCTTGTGCCAAACCGCGACACAAAAAGCTAGTTCTCGCAAAATTTGCTCGTCCACGATGGAAGCTGACGACGTGGAAGCTGAGATCGTGGTGTTCACAGCTTGTGATGGACTCTCTCAGCTCAAAACATCGACCAACGCAGCCTAAAAGGGCACCTAAAGCAGGGCACGCCGGAGAAGGGAATATACGGCTCTGGGCACGCCGCTTGCCGCACCGAAAGCGAAGGGCCTCTGCTCCGCAGCGCCCCCGCGCCGCTGCGGTCGGCGCATGTACTAGAGGGCGAACACAATCTGTGCGCGCTCTCCGCCGCGGCGGGCGGCCAGTGTCAACACCTAAATATAGTATTCTTACACCGTGACACTGACTTAGTATTTGCCTTTAGTGACCCTTTAACGTGCCATCCTTAACATTCTCAGCGATGCTCTGTTGCACAAATTAATTCTAAGGACATTTGTTTATGTATTCTGAAGGGCATTTTAGTGGTGAAATGTGGCACCAGGTACTCGTCAAGTGACGGAGGGCAAGCAAAGAAAGTCGGACACTTGACTGCCATAGACCCATATGGCAGCTGGCAAGAAGGGTTGCCACGTGGTACATGCACCCCACTCGCTGACATGACATTTTTTTATTTTTGTGGAAGTCCACAAAGGCAAACTCTGGCAACCTTAGCAAAGCCCAACTCCACAGCTTGTTGCACCCTGCTCTTGCCCTTGTTAAAAAATGCTTTATAAGGCTGCAGGGTCATGCCACCAAATGGCTTGCATAGGAGTGGAAGCAAAGGGTCGCCATAAATGACAAACTCCTTGCCCATTGTGATCTTCTCAAGGTTCTTGTACAACTTAGTTTCCTTGAGAATGCTTGAAATGCAGTTTTTTAAGATTCTGCAGAAACAGTAGTGATATAGTTTATCATTCACTTACTAAAGCTAATATTTCATTATTAAGTTGACATATGTCCAATTCCAGGGTTCAACGAAAGCCCGTCTGCTTGGCAAATATTGAGTGGCAATAAAGCCTTTTAGACCGATATTAAATCAAACTGGGTCATCCAATATTGCAAATAAAATATTAACATTTGGGTTGGCCTGCTATGCTCTCAGCCTCACAAAATGAAGCTTTCAAAAATGAATCACTTTAACAGAGCACAGCATTCAACCAAAATGGATATTGTGAGCACAAGAGTAAACAATGAATGACTAAACATGACCACATTAATAATCAAGCTGTAATGCACTTTGGCTCATGCTGCTGCGAAACGACCACGTGTGTTGGCAGGTATCATGCACAAATATCCCTCATGTAGACATTTAAAGGGACCCTGAAATGATTTTGATGATTTTGTAGAGACGTATTGAGTAGGTCAATCTGATCATTAATTGACGCATCTAAGTGCTCCGCGTAAAGTGTGTAATTTATTATAAGGCTTTAAAAATGCACATCGCTGGCGATCGCAGCACACGGTTCGGCAGAATATTCAGCCGCCCCTACCCATATGACGTAAATCACCCAATTGACGTCGGTAGGTCGAGCTATCCGATTGGCTGCCCAGGGCACGTCATCGATAATTTTTTCACCTTGGTGGTGAACAAATGATGTTCGTAATAGTTGGAATGTTAGTTAATTTGCTTCTATAAAAAGAAAGTAACAGAAAGAGAATGCACAAGAACAATTTTTCACTACACTGAAGCACTTACGGCACACAGCAAGTGTCGTCTGCTTGTGTTCTCTCTGCGCATTAGAAAGCTTGCTGAGGAAATGCACGTTCCGATACCTCAGCAACACCTGATGGTACCAGCTAAGCCATTGCCGCCATGGCAGTGGAAACCCATAGAATGCGATACATCATTCGTTGAGGTGACGAAACACACCCCACAGGCACATATTCGAATGCACTTCTTGGAACTGCAATCGAAGTACTCGTGCATAGAGTTTTACACTGACGGTTCTAAGTCACATGCCGGAGTGTTTTATGGTGTAATCAGACCATCCTTCTCCGAGTCCGATGGACTGCATCCGGAAACAAGCATATTCACCGCGGAAGCTATTGCAATTCTATCTGCTATTAAACAAATAAAGAAAAGAAAGTTGCACAAAGCCATCATATACACCGACTCTCTAAGCGTCGTAAAAGCCCTAATGTTCCTCCGCAATCATCGAAACCCTGTACTCACTGAGCTTTATTCTGTTATTTGCACATCCTACATGTCTCAGCAGCAAGTCATAGTATGCTGGGTACCTGGACACAGGGGCATTGAGGGTAATATGCTGGCTGACCAAATTGCCACATCAATAGCTTCACAAGATACACATTCTACCACTGCACTACCTGCCTTAGACCTAAAGCCATTCATCCGAAAGAAACTCAGAAGCCACTGGCAGCGCTTATGGGATGCTGAAACAAATAATAAGCTTCACTTGATTAAGCCAAAACTTGGTTATTGGCCGCCCGCAACAAAAACACGACGAACAGAAGTCCTATTCTGTCGTCTCAGAATAGGACACACATATGCCACACACAGTTTCCTGCTAACTGGAAATGAGCCACCATCCTGCGGTAGATGCGGTGAAAGGCTCACGGTCCTCCACGCCCTCCTGGAGTGTCGGGAAGCCGAAACAGAGAGAAAAAACACTTTCCGTTAGCATACCGGCAGCACATTCCCTTTCATCCTGTAATGTTTCTTGGTTCAGAACCGTTGTTTGGCACCAGAGCAGTCCTAAGCTTCTTAAACGATGTTGCCTTACATGTTGTTAGTCCTACGAATTTGTAGCACATCCTCTCTCCAGAGGATGCCGCTGCGATAATTTATTTTTCTACAGCACATGCCTTCAGGCCCTTCAGTTTCAAGGGCTCTCTAAGGCAGTAGTGCGTCTTGCAAACATTTTCCTACATATATTTTAAAATATGATCAATCTATCACAATGTATCTCTTGTGTTCTTAGTAGTACTCACTAGTCATTGCCATAATTTTATTACATATAGCTTTTATGCAGTTTACAGAGATCGCTTTTAGGCCCCTTTACAGCTACATCACAATAACTCACGGAACTCATCTACCCACTGCAAACTCATCAGCACTGACCTGGCGCTCTTTGGCCATAATTGGCCCTTGCGCCATAAAACAACAAATTCATCAAGCACAATTATTCACCCTGAATAGCTCTGCTAGCATTGTTTGTACTAAAAAATGGTGAGTGAAGTTGAATGTATTTTATTGAGGCAAATATTTAATTCACAAGCCATTGGCTTAGCGATTGACGGCCAGGTTCAGACAGTGACATTTGTGAAGTAATAAATGGTGAAAGTTGCAAAAGCTATCAGTGCACTGCTTTGCTGGGCTCCATTCACTGAAAAATGTCTTTGCAACGACGAAAGCGTCAGACAGGAAATGACACCCCACTGCACAATGTTATTCGCGCTGAAAATTTTTACCATCATATGTGATGGGCAGCAAAACCATCTGTTTACGAAGACTGAGTGCATGAAAAATGCGACAGCATTGCAAGGTGGTGTTTCGCAATATGCAGCCTTTCATGTGCACTTCTGGCGAGCTGCCACGTGCACTGATGCATAAACATGAACAGAGGTAAGAGGCAAAGTTTCTGTGCAACCCACATGACGCTTTAAAAAAAATGTATCTCCAAACCTTTCTATTTTCATAGGCGATCAAAATCTGTTTTGAGCAAGTTGGTTAAGCACATTGCAGCAACAGCACAAGAAGCAAGGACAGAAAACACAGCGAGTAGGCAGATTGAGAAGACAAGGTAGACCAGTGAGAATGGTTTTAATAAGATGGAAGAGGCCAGCTATGCTGTGTACATGAGATTGGTTAACGAAAATGTGTAAAAGCTTTGCTGAAAGAAAACTAGCAAAAGCAAATGCTAATATAATATAAGAGGACAGAAATAAGGGTAAGCGTAAACACGCATGGGAAGCAAGCACGTATTCACACACAAGCGCGAAAACTAAGAAAAACTCAAATATAAAGAAATGCGGGAAATAAAAAAAATTGACAAACGCAAGAAAACATACATTTACAAACAGACGCGGGTAGAGGTATTATAGGAGTGGGTTCACAAGCTGCTGTGCCTACCTTCTCATATGTTATTTTCTTAACCGTTCTCTTAACACTGTTTTGGGAATTTTTAATTGCATTCATGACATTAGTGCTCTCAGGCGCGTCCACATTTCACGACAGCGCTGAACGTCTTGTATGCAATTATAATGATGTTTCCTAATTTCCCTCCACCAATAGAAGCATCTTTAACCGTGCAGTAACAACTTTTGAAACAAACGATAGATGCACGAAGCAGAAAAGGCTGGTGTGATAGGGCTTCTCTGTCGGGGTACTACATAAGAAAACGCAATCGGCAACAGTTATGCTCGGTTCACTTCTGAGCACACATCGCGTAGTACGACCACTTCTACACCCAGTAACGCTGCAACACATCGCACATATATATCACGATTTGTAGCTTGCAAACACACTTCATAACAGCAAGAACACAGCTCGAACGTCGCGGTCACCTCGGCGCGTCGCAGCTGGCAAAACGGCTCACGCGCAGTATAGCACACGCAGAATGGCAGCGATAACGAGCCAATAAAAGCTTATCGCTACTGATCGTACAATTACTTCTGAAAGTTTTGAAGGGCTGGTGTTCACCACTTTGTGGCAGTGATCCGCATACACAGAACAGAAACCAAACGTGTTCGCTGGGTGCACTAATCGGATGCTACTTATTTCGCCACGCACTGAACATGTGTCCTGGTCAGAATGCACGTGTATGTGATGGACTTCTCGTCTGTGATGCACACACGAAGCATGGCACAGAAAATCACGAAGTTGATGGCTTCAAATATTTCTTCCAACGCTCTTGTAACCACAACACACACTTCCTGCGCTCCGTCTGTTTCTGTTGGCGATCGCACGCACTGATGAGGTCTGGAAGGGTACACCTACTTGCTGCTTTCGATGACTATCTCCGTGGGTGCCAGATATCTCTAGTGAAAATCACGAAAAGAAGAAAAAATACACTGTTTCTGACGCGGCTGTAGCTTAGGCCTTGCGTCCCCGCTTCAGTTAGAGCATGCGCCATGTTTGCTGCGACGACAGCCTACACTGTCCGCCTCTTACCAGTGAATGAGAGACGAGCAGGCTTGCGGATGGGAAAGTGGCGACCGCTCCTCGCTCACCAGTAGAGAGCCATCAGCACACGGGCGGACGAGGGCGGAACGGACGGGCGGGTTGACCATGTACGGGCCCTAAGCAGGCGGATTTTGTCAAGTTTCTTATGCTTCTGCCTGCTCCGAGACCAAGTGTGAACGTATCCTTACTCGAACAACTGTTTTATTCTTGCCAAAATAAAGTGGCCCATTGCTTCACCGTGCTATGCGATAGGTTTATTGCTGCAGCCAAAGCAAGACAGACGTGCAGATATGTTTTCCTGCATTAAATTTTCCACAACCCGATGCCCCTTTAGCTCTTTCTATTTTCGCTTGACATTTTAAGTTGTCTCAACTAGTGGTTGCCACACTAATTCTCATGCAACAGTGATGCACTGTTTTTGACTCATGGGCTCAAAAGTGGCTCTGTTTTATGATCTCTCCATGCATTTCAACTGTAAGGCCAACAACCTAAGGGTCCAGTTTCTTGCCACAAAGATATGCACTTCTGTGGCATTGTACAGCAAGCCTCATGTGTACAAGCCAGATATAGAACCAATGAGTGCTTCAAATGCCGACAAACTTAGTTCAGAGCTTTCAGTAATCATAAATGAAAGAAGCAGGTACTTTGCCATAATGTAAATAAAAAGATTGGCAAATTTGCTACCAATGTCCGAAAGCACACCGGACGTAAATTAACGCAGATGTTCAGTTACATCTGCAACTACATGCACACAGTTTCTCGAGCTTTTAGATCACACGTACTTACCCGCTTCATGACGTCGCCCCTTGAAAGGCCCATCCAGTTGGCAAACTATGCCATTTGGGCACATCACAGCTTGGCATTTTTGCATGTGGTGCCTCTTGTGCCCTGAATAGTGTTCTTGCTGGTCCACCGTTGGGTGACAAATTTGATGTGCTGTCTCATCTATGAAGGCCCAGTAATTATCAAGCAGAGCACCGTTTGCATGGATAGGCTGAGAAAAAGAATAACAGCTGAAAATTGAGCACAGGAGAAAAGTTGAAAAGATATGTTGTTGCATAGAAGTTATGTTATTGCACAGAAGTTAAAGGTGGTAAAGTGAGCATACTTTGTCAAAGTGAGTTCCTCACTTGCAATGCTAACATAGTCCTCTCCCTTCCCTCCCTCCCCAATTTTTCTAATGTGCAAGTAGCACATTTTGACGTACATCTTCTCTGATGTGTTAAAAATGCAAGCAGACATGGTGAAACAGCTTAACTGACTTATTTGAGCTAGGTCCTCAAGAAAATTAAGCTTCAGTTTTTTTCCTTCACGCATGGTGTGCACATTTGTGTACGCCATTTGTTTTACCCATTGGGTCCAGTGGTAGCAAATAAAAAGCAACATGCATCGAACTTTGGGTGTAATGAGCCCTCTGTATTCTTTACCTTCTGCGTGCTGCATATTGCTACAGGCACCCATTCTGCCGAAGGCACTACCAGTTTTTCGATCGTGACTGGCTCCATCCAGCGGGTAATGCAAAAAAGCGAATCTCGCTCGAGAATTTCGATCCAGACTGGGTTCGATTTCGATCGAGTGCCCGTGAGACCAAGGTACCGGATAGCGTGTCCGACATGCCGTGCTCGACAGAACTTTTCATTTCTCGTAACATGTGCATGTACTTCGAGCTGTTGAATGTTACGTAGAAAAGCAACCTTGCTGACTGCACAATAGATAGACTAATCACGATGAATCGTTAGGCAATGCACAAACCGACATATTACTGCACGTCTGTTTATGGAGTGTCCGGTGCCTTCAAATAAAGTTGCTTAAATGTGACATGTAGCGGCAGTCCATCATGATTCGCGCTTGAAGGAGTTATACTAGTCCGACTCACCTTGTAGAATTTCTCGAGGGTGAGCAAGTTTAAACACTTGTGTGTAGTCATGTCAGCCAGCAGGTGGCGAAGTAGTGCTCGATGTGAGCTAGCACTGAACACAGGACGCTCGACAGCACAGAGCTGTGCATGTTAAACAGGAGCTCCAACTTGCACAAACGGTTGCGGTGGGCCAGGCGTCGGCGTCGAAGTGCCATACAGCGCACCTCGTTGCCTGGAACCCGGACGCGCTGGGCACTGACGACTTCTTCGGGAATTATCAGAGCCGATGCAAAGTCCGTCAAGTCAACCTTCCGAAAGTGAAACAAGCGATAAAACTCATCCCTGTCCATTGCCTCCGCATCCAGAAAGCCACGGTCGTGTAAATTACAGCGTGGCACTGGCTCCGGTTGTAGGAAACAAATGTAGTCTATTTCTCTGCATGACAGAGAGCGCATTAGCATTTTCGTCGCTAAGCAGGCTGCAATGTGACATTTGCACTTAGTTAACTGCACCTATGCCGTGCCCAAAGAGAAAACCTCGAAACAACGCAGACTTGCAATGCGGCCCTGCAGAAGCCTAACCACGTACAGTAAGCCGTTGCAGTTAGCAAATAGCCAATTGTCGAACCACGGGCGCATGCACGCACCTGTAAAACAAGGCTTGGGCTTGACAGAAAAATTAAATGCTGGTAGTCACAGGTCACAGAGGAATGCCAGGCGCTGCAGCCACTTCGCCAGTCATCCGGGAGGCGCAAGCTCGAGATTGCCTGAGCTGCTCTGGTTGAGACACGCTGCCTGCTGCTCTCTTGTACTGTATTCATATTAGTGTCTGGTGGAGCTGCTGTGGTTTTCCCCCAACCTGGAATTACGCACCTGAACTCTGCCATCCATCATGCCTGACGACCCCAGCCAGACATCCCTACCTGTTACTCCAGCCCCGGTGACCCGGTGCCCAGCGTCAGCGGGATCCTGATATCTTCAGCAGCACCGATGAGAAAGACGAAGGTTGGCTGGAATCGTATGAATGCGCCAGCAACACCAACAAATGGGACGATCCCCTCAAGCTCGGCAACGCGATCTTCTATTTATCGGGCGTCGCCAAGCTGTGGTTCAAAAACTGCGAAGCCGATCTCTGCACATGGGCTAGCTTCAAAACTGGCATTGCAGAAGTTTTTGGCCACCCTGGCATAAGCAAACTTTGAGCTGAACAGCGCCTGCAAAGGCGATCCCAGAAAACTGGTGAAACGTTCAGCAGCTACATAGAGGACATCGTCGACCTCTGCTCGCGTGTCAACCCAACGATGGCAGAGGCGGACAAGGTACGTCACATCATGAAGGGCATTTCCGACGATGCCTTTCATATGCTGCTGTCCAAAAACCCAGGCACTGTTTGTCAGGTCATTGAACTTTGCCAGAGTTTTGATGAGAAAAGTGGCGATTGCCAATACACAAATGGCTGAAAATATATATGTGGAAACAGCCATAAACTGATACCACTCCCCCTGTGCACAAAGAAAACGTATGCAGCCCTTTTTCCACAGAAGAGGAACATGTTGTAGAACTGTATTGCGGTATTAATGGGTATAAGCCAGATTTCAATTTCGTTGCCCAAAACTTGTAGTGCTTCTTAGATAGTCCAAAAGGTAAATGAGCGTGTTGCACTTGTCTGTTTCTAGGCATGCGGTTGCGATAGATGCCATATGCTTCATGCTGTATGCTAAAATACATCTACAAGGATGTACATTTCTAGCTGCCCTCAATCCCCTTCATGCTGCTAGTCAGCATTTATGGTGATATTGTATTATTCATCTAGCACTGTTTACACACAGCAGGCATGTCTGAATACCAAACCACCTTACTCTCCGCAGTTACTCTAAAATGAATGCTTTATGACAAAGTGTAATGTGAGAAGTCCATGATAAAGACATAAAAATAGCTTCTTACCTATTTCTGCGCCATTAAGTTTTGTATAATACAACGTGGCTCTGTGATTAACACAGAGCCACGTTGGCCTAACAATAGTGGCACAGAACATCCTTCAAATTATCAATTGGTACAGAACCATTGAGCACACTGCTGGTGCTCTTGCCCCCCACTGAGAATGCCAATAGCATACTAACACACATTTTGTTGCTAGAGGTCCATTACAGATACACTAAAAGGAGACTAAATCATTTGACTGATAAAACAATCTTTCAGGACTTTGTACTCATGAACATTGTGGCAATAAGCTGATTAATAGAAGATAAAATGAAAGTTTAACTTTCATTTTTGAATTATGACGCAGTGCCAGCACGCCAGTGTGGAGTCATACTTCAACTAAGCTTATTCTTTGACTCCTTTAGAACAGAATTAATCAATATTGGCCAATAGAACATTAACTAGACCCGAACAGACACTGTAAAATTCCGTGATACCACAGCGAGCTGGTGCAGGAATTATAAGGTGGTAGTGGCGACACCAGTTTTGTTTTTGCAAGTTATCGGGCTTATCAAGCCAATTTTCACAGTAAGAGTTGTTTTTTCGGTGTTGTAGAAGCATCATTTAATAAAGCTACATGAATTTTCTAGCTATTGTATATGTTAATATCTCTTCTGTCTTGAAGCATTTACCTCTGTCAAGATAGCATAAGTGATTCATTGCAGTGGCCTACAATGAAGTTGAGGATGCCAAGCATACCATTTTCTGCAAACAGTGAGGGAATGCACTTCAATACTGTTTTACTAGCAAAACTGACTTATGAACTGTACATACATTTTATACAAAGAAAGAAATTAGCTAGAGCTATGCACTTATCGAGGCAATGTTACTTCATGCATAGAGCTATAAAGGGACGGCACACATCTTGTCGTTTCTGTAGCCCTCCTCTGTGCTGGGCGTGTTGGTGTGCAAACTTCTATAATGTTCTTGCGCAAGCATACGGGCAAAAGGTAGATGCAAGCAGCACGTCTATGTCTCCATTTTATCTCCATCTGCTTACGCAAAAATGTTATCCAAGTTGTAGTTTGTGCTACCAACTTTTAACGTAACAGTTAGCAATGCTGTTACATTATTGCAAACCTGTTTCATATTGGAAAGTGTGCCCATGCAGTGTAGTGAACATTCCTGGCCATCTCAAGGGCACTTTAGACAGCATATTACAAAGAAAACAGCTCATTGTTAGTGTTCAGGAATCCAGTCTGAATATTAGTAACTGTCCAGATTTTAAATTTTTAATTAGGAAATGCAATGTGGTGCCAGAAATACATCTTTAGAAGACAGGTACCAATCAGAACCATAACATGAAGTCGCATTAAGCAGGCTCCTACAAACTCGGCATGCTCTCTCATAGTAGTTAGTCCTCTACAGCTTAAAAAAAGCCTTTTGCAGCTGCCTGCATGTGAAATAGTAAAGAAGTTACTTGCTCCGAGTATTTTTAGCTCAGGTGAATAAAAATAATTGTGAAAAAGATATTAGTATATAGTAACTCATGTATATACAGAAATGGTTGATCCCTGAAAGGAGTAGCAGCAGTTTTGTCAACAATGAAAATCTATAAAAAATAGGGACACATTAAATTACCAGAAGCCATGGCAGAGAATCGCACAACCTCGCCCTGTTTCCCGTGGTCCAGAATGATGCTGCACAGGCGGCTGCAACTGTGCTCAATGCTGCCGACTATTGTTCTTTTGAACAATATATTGAACTCCATCAGCAGCTGAAAACAGAGACCATTATGATTAGCATAAATGGCATAAAAATGTTGAATATAAGCATACCGAGTCTTCTGTTGCTAGGAAGGGATACTGCTGGAGCGTCTACGACAACGTGATTTGCCGAAGACACTCGTGCTGTTCCTTGGCTCTTGCGAGCAGACATGGCCGCAAATATTCTGCATCAGCTGTAGCAAAATTTTCCTGTAGCCACTCATTATGTTTGCCGTGACTCCAGGGTCTCCCTATAAACGATGAGTTCATTATTGTCCTGCAATATGTAAAACCAGCACCTCAGTGACGAAACTTTGATAGTTAAAAGAATAATATAAGTGAAACAAGAAACAGCCAAAAGATTTGCACCACTGACAACACTTAAGCTGCATTTTTCAGAGGGGTATTCAAAACAAAACAAAAATAATAAACAAACACCAACAGAGAGGCGGCACAGCTTCTTGTTTGCCACCTCCACCACTGGCTCCCTGGGACTCTTGCGGTAGCTCTGGGCCAAATGGCTTGCATTTCCATGGACACGTTCACCCCCTCCTTTCTGTTCTTAAGCTTGTTCTTAAGTGCAACTTTCCATGATTCCTGTAAATTATTTGAACAAAGATGCATAAAAGACAACTTTCGTTACTTTAGTGCATAAAACGGCGCACATGAATTCCAGTTGGCTAAAGAAATATGTATGCATACTTATAACAAAAGCCCGTTGCCTGTTACTGTGCATCACAAACAAATTCTTTTAGAGGTACTTCAATTTATACCTTTTCATTCTGTTGGATCTTGGTTGTTTTACTTGTGAAAGTGTAAAGATTGCTATCTTTACGGACTCTCACGCTGCCCTTAGCAGATTACAACACAGTCAGATTGACTGTCTAGTTGTGCGCAGCATTACTGACTCTGCCAACAAAATTGTCTTATATGACGTGTCTCTCGTTGCCCAACGGATACCTTCACGCATAGAGATCGCCAGAAATAATGAGGCTGTTCGGCTGGCTTCACTTGCGCTCATAATGGCTGTGCCTGCCCTGAAATGTGCGAACATGATGACACTCGTCTGCTGATTTTTCAACACCTACTCAAGCAGCATCCAGCCCAACGTTTCGCAAATGGAGTGCTCCCACCCCATGTTTGCAATCAAGGCTTGTCTCGTCGCACTAGAGCACAACTACTCAAGCTAAGGGTTGGCTATGTGAACATGTGCGAACGTTTGTACTGACAAGGATGTGTGGTCAGTCCATCATTTCCTTTGATATTGAGGTGTCCTGGTTCTATTGCGCAATGCACGTCGCTTGTGAGAGACTGTCACCTTCTTGGCCTGCAATGTACGACACTCAACAAATATTTGTACCCCAGTGGTTGTGCGTTTCGGCGCGATCAGGTGCATCACACTCTTACTTTTAAAAAAGAATCTATCTTAGGTTCACATTTGTAGCCGATTTCTGTTTTCGAGTGACAGTAAGTCCGACACCATCTTTTCTATTTCAACAATATTTAGCGGCGCGAACTGCAGTGACCGGCCCTACTGTGTGTGACCGGTATTGTGTGTGTTCTACCTAATTCTTTGAGATGTGTCATCTTTCTCTTTCTAATCTCTTCCATCGCCTTTTCCCTATCTTCCATTTCTATGTTGCTGTCTCCTGCTTTCTGAAGAGTAGGCAGGTGTTGTGTTCCTTCCAGTGGTAGTTGCCAGCCTGCTCTTTGCATCCCTTTCCTGCCTAGCGTATATAACAGGGTGTTTCCGCAAATACTTTCAAAAATTTTTAGAGGTTGCCTGTGGCAGCTAGCACAATTCTAGTTCATGAGCTAGTCTATTTGCAGACATTACTTGCAAAAAAAATTGAAATCCATAATTGACAAGTTAACATACATTCACTAATTACGTTTTTAACTAATTACCTTGTGGCCCGTATCGTAATTTACAAATTTAGCCACGCAGTTCGCAAGGCGGATCCACTTGGAACAAATTCTCAGGATGACACCAGTTTCAATATATTAATTCCTGAACGTTGCGGAGAAATGCATTGGTGTTCCAGTTACTCTCCCCACGAAACGTCGTCGTATGCATCAAAGCATGAAAGTAATTCGAATGCCAATGCATTTCTCCACAAAGTTCGGGAATTAATATCTTGAAAGTGTGTAATCCTGAGAATCCTTTCCAACTGAATCCGCCTTGCGAATTCCACGGCTAGAATTTGTAAACTGCAATATGGGTCATAAGGTAATTAATGAGTCAAAAACTTGCATAGTTATTTTTTTAATTAGTCAATTATGCATTTCAATTTTTGTGCAAGGACTGTCCGCCTCTTTAAGTAAACCGGCTCATGAACTAGAATTGTGCTGTCTGCCACAGGCAACCTTCAAAAGTTTTTGAAAGTGCTCGCTGAAACACCTGTTATGTTTAAAAAAAAAATAATAATGTTACTGTGCATCAAAAAAATTTCAAGTACTAGTTCTGTTTCTGCCATTTCATTCTGTTGGATCTTCCTTCTTTTACTTGTGTAAGTGCACACAGGATACGTAACTGAGAACCCCATGAAGCTTTTACTGCTGTATGGTATCAGCACACCACCAGAGAATTGAACTTCGTAACATGAGTTTTCCGGATTTGGATATATTCTATCCATTTTCTTGATATAATCTGAGTTTGTTGCATATTACATAAAGACTCGGCTATTTGAGGTGCTTGAGCGAAGTTGCATATTATTCAAGGTTCCTGAATTAGGCTTCCTAGTTTCATAAACAGTGAATCATTAATGCCTATCCTCATCTCATCATTGCATTTATTAGTAAACTGTGCATCTTCCTTCTTGTTGCCCTTGCCTGATTATAAGACCCTGCAATGAGCTCCGCCACACCACATCAATCCAGCTGTGAGAACCACTGCATAAGACCTCAATGTGGCACCTATATACTAAAATGAGAAGGGAAAGATGGGAAGTTTTACACTCACCATGCCGCTGCCTTTCTTCACATTGCCACGCAAGTGTGGATATTCTTGAATTAGTTGCTCCACAGCAGTGCAATAAAGCTCCTTAGAAGGATACCTATACAGAAGAGATGTATCAATATGTTTGTGTTATCAATACGGCATGAAAACATCTCGGGAAAGCACTCAAAGTTGTAAAGAATCTTCAGAAAGCCAATTGACGCAATGATTATTTCTTAGGTATATTCTAAATGGTTGAAAGAAATGATAATTGATTATCAGCCCCTGACTCAACATAGGCCAACCTGCAAACCACTTTATGTCCAAGCAAAAAAAAAAAAGATTCATGTAGGACAAAAGGTAACATTTTAAAGGAACTCGGGAAATACACCACGCAACTTCAGTTTCCTACATTCATGAACGCAAGCATTTCAACATACGCACATAGGTAATGCAGTAAGCTGTTTATAAAAGTGCAGGATGCAGGTGCACTACACCCTCTGTTAAGAGCATGCAACCTATCCCCTTCAGTCACGGTGTACACATTTGTAGACACGACTTATTTTTGCCATATCTGTGCAGTTGTGGCAAGGAATAGATAATAAAAATTAAACTTAAGGTAAATTGAACGTTCTTACCTTAAGTACCTCCATTATACTTCTGAGGAAAATCTATCGCTACCGAAGGTTGCTTTGGAGAATGCACTACAGTGTTTGACGGTAGGTGTGACAGGAGATGTTTCTGTAGCAACTGTGAAATTTTTGTTCTTTCTAGTAGTGCTTGCAACCAATAATTAATTTGCACAAGTAATTCATGCTAGTTTAATTTGTGACTGATGGGGCTATCTGGCTTGTTCAATTACTACTCTGTCATCTACATTATAACATTTTAAGGCAGCGAGGCTGTTCTACCTGCAGTCACCTTGCAGAAGCAGAACTTATGTGTGATATTGCATTGTAGTGTAAGAATACGTGGAACCAAAAAGATGCCACCCTCCAACTTATTTTATTCACAACAGTATAGGCACATTAATATGCAGCTGACTGCAGTAGCATTAACACATCTATAAAAACTACGCCCACACAAGCAGCACTTGGACTAGGCAATGCACACAACAGCCTCCCAAATATTCATAATTTTTAATTCATAATTTATTTATTAGTAAAAATACAGATAATTACATGTGCGTAGTATACATAAGGAGGTCAGGACCTCCTGTTAAGACACTTATGATGTTATACAATGTTTAAAGCAACAGTAGTACAGATGAGAGCTAAGAGTAATGTCGAAACATGTTTATAGCATATGAGTAATAAGAACACTTGTTAACAGCATGACAATATAAAAGAAACAATAAAATTTAATAAATGGACAATTTCAGTAAGTATTTATTATGAATGATTAGTTTTCTATTAAATCTGTATAAATTTTTTGCATTCTTGATTATATAGGTGGTAGAGTATCCCGAAGCGATATCGAGGAAAATTCCACAGTCTGCTTACCATAGTTAGTTCGCACTTTAGGTAGACGGAAATTATTATTGAGTGCAAATCTAGTGTGACTATGAGCTATCAGGTCACAAGGTGAGAAGCAGATTGATGGTAGTTCCTTGGTCATATATTTGTAGAATAAAATCCCTAGATTATATTTCGTGAGTTCTGAAATGGTTAGGATGTTTTCATGTAGTAGGGATTTTCCATTTGCAAAGCATGAACTGCTTGTAATAATTCTTGTGGATTGGTTCTGAATTACCTGGAGGGATGCCAAGTGAGTGTTACAAATGTTACCCCAGCATATTATGCCGTAGTTAATACGAGAGTGAATGAATGAGTGGCATAGCGAGATTAATGTATTATGTGTAAAGTAGGGACAAGTTTCAATGAAAACGCGAATACTGTATGCTATTTTCTTTTTGATGTGAGAAATGTGATCTTTATATATCAAGCTGCAGTCAAGAGAAATACCAAGAAAAGATGAGCATGGACTGGGAGAGGTAGAGTGTGAGCCAAAAGTTAAAGAAGGGGAGGATGCGGAATGTTGTTGATGTGAGGAAAATACCACAAATTTAGTCTTGGAGGCATTAATAGATAATAAGTTAGCATTACACCAACTTAAAACATTTTCTAGATCAGTATTTAGCTTGTTAATAAGAAGTTACTTGTTCTTATCATCAGCGTACAGAATGCACTTAGTAGGCGACAAACAGTTAGGTAGGTCATTGATATAAATAAAAAAACAGCAATGGTCCCAAGATGGATCCTTGAGGGATGCCAATGTTAGTGGTTTGTTCTCTGGAATAGACATTAGACAGACACTATCTGAACTCTGTTTGATAAGTAACCTTTTAATAGTGAGAGTGCAGGACCACGAACGCCAATAGTCTCAAGCTTAGCAAAAAGGATGATATGGTTTACGCAGTCGAACGCCTTTGTTGGATCAATGAAAACTGAACCTGCAAATACACCATCGTCAATTATTTTTTAAAATTGGTCAGTTAGATGTATGAGTACCAAATCTGTGGAGTATCCATTACGAAAGCCAAATCGGCATGAAGAGAAAATATTAAACTTAGTGAGATATTTGGTTAGACGCAATGCGATTAATTTCTCCAGAACTTTGCCGAAAAAAAGTAAAATACAAATAGGGCGGTAGTTGTGTATTAATGTGCTGTCACCTTTTTTTAAGAACCGGAATGACTTTACTGCACTTAAGCTAAGACACGATATCAGAAATTCGGACATCTGGAAATATACATCTAGAAACTAAATTTCTTCATTAGCAAGAGCCAAAGAAGCTAGGCTGGCGTATTTGTAATGACTACGCCGGATGTCTAGTAATTTTTTTAATGCAGTGAAAGGCATCAGTGATCACATCAGTGGCGCTTTATATGTTCCTTCTTGTGTGGGTTTATTGTGAAGTTATTTTGCTTTTCAGTTATGAACCAACCAGCCTGAGAATAAGTGCTTCTGTTTATCTTGGCTCTGCACTTTTTTGTTGCTATTGGAATGCCACTGCAGGCAGTATTCAGGGTGCTTCAGCAAACACAAACATCTTTAAAGGTTGCCTGTGGCAGATAGCACAATTCTAGTTCGTGAGCTGGTCTACTCGAAGAGGTGGGCATGAAAAAAAAAAAAAAAACTGAAATGCCTAATCTGTAACTTTTGTGCTTGAATACATAAAACATACATGTTTACATGAATGTAATGTAAATACATGAATGCCTGTTTTGTTAAGACAGTAGTTAATTAGTGAATGTTGTTAATTAGTCGATTATGCTTTTCAATTTTTTTTGCAATCTCCACCTCTGAGTAGACCAGCTCATGAACTAGAATTGTGCTCTCTGCCACAGGCAACCTTTAAAGATGTTTGTAAGTGCTTGCTGAAACACCCTGAATACTGCCTGCAGTAGCATGTGCTTCAGTTCACCCTGCAGGTTACATAAATTTGCAATCGATTTCCTGATAGTCTAGTACAGAACAAAATTTTGAGCATAGCACTGTGTTCAAAAGCCTTTCATTCACTTGTGCTGTGGACTGCCTTGTGTTCATTGCAATGTCAAAGAATATTTTCACTGTAGTTGCCTACAGCTTGTTCGGCTACGTGATTACTGCATTTTGCAATGGGCCTTGAGACGGTTGGTATTGCAATATGAGTTGGGCACTCAGATTTAAATCGCTTACCAGTTCAACTGGTTTATTAGCCGATTCCCTGCACTAAGTAAGCAGTTCCACCTGGGAATCCGCTAATAAACCGCTGCATCTAGTAAGAACCAGTTGAATATTTTGCACTATTGCACAGCATGATACAAAGAAGTTTAGTAGTTTTTATGACTAAAAAAAAGCATTTATATAATCTTTGTTTACCACATATCCTAAAACTAAAGAAAGGCAAGAAGAGCCTGGAGGAAGCTGTGGGACGTTTTAGTACAACCAAAACCACTAGAAGATTGCGGAGAAATGTGTGAAAACTATCCTGAGGTCAAATGTGGAAGCTATCGCTCTCAGAACTTCTCCTAATAGAGAGTATACATGTGTGCAATATCACACTATCGTAAGATCAACAGCTCTTCCAGTTTATAAACATAAGTTCTTATATCTCGATTCACCACTAAAGCACTGCATGAGAAGTTGCATTTTTTGGTGTAATATGCCGCTTGCGCAAAAGCAGGAAAGAAAGAAAAATAGACGTAAGGCATTAGTACTGATTCAAACTGCCTGCCTTGACACCGAAGATGAGTGCCCTAATCAGTGTTATGATGGGAGCCTGTTTTCGCTTGTTCCAGGAAAAAAAGAAGGCAGCAGTACTGCGACAGCAGTCTCAGCAGCACTGCAAGAAGCTTGCCACAAACGGTCTACCACCTGAAATAGCTGTGCTTTCTATCAGCATTAACCTAGTTAAATTATTTTTTTATTTAGTGGTACAACTGGTTTACTGCCAAATTCAGTCACCCTAGATGGATACCATTAAGACTTATAAAGAAATTATTTGGTACCAGGTGCTTCGAACTAAGAATTCAATAAAAGAGTCCACCAGTCATCAACCTTGGGGACCAGTGTGATTGCAATCACTGCGGTCAGGTGGAGCTAGAGGCCAAATTCTATCTATGTTGACACAACATGGGACCAGACATTAGGTTAATGCAAAAGCGCTGCTTGCCATACTATCTCGAAACACGCTTGAAAAAGGCGGTTAATGATTGCCCGCCTCACCGGCGGCCCCCCATGGGCTCTTTCCCCTGTAGGACCTCTTTGTACGGGCCAAATGATGGGAATTTGAAGTCTAAATAGTTGAACAGCTTGTGTAGTGGCACATGCACCTTCATGATGGAGGAGCCATCACTGAAAAGGATTGTTACTGTTAAGTTCATAAAGTAGTAACTCCTTTTAGCTGCAGTGAATGACAAAAGGCCTTTCTGTGCTTTTTCTATGAAATACCAGCTCTTACCTGAGACCAAGCTCATCAGTGGGGCCAGCATTGTCAGATGCAGTTGAGCAGCTGGTGTCGGGGCTCGTGCAGTGCATAGCAATCATGCTTTCCTGCAGCAACTGTTTCTGATTTGTACATTAACAGAGGTCCTCAATGAAAGAATCAGTCACTTCACTAAGCTGTGCTAAATAAATAACTTCAAGCATATTGCAACAAGGCCATTTGTGATGCTGGTAATAATTACAGCCCTTCGAAATTATATTTAGACATGTGAGCTGCAGCAGCAAGGTATTTGAAATTGCTTGAAAACCTGACTTGGCTTAAAAGAATATTTTCCCTTTTAAATGAAATATGCACCAGCCAATTCCAGCACAATAGCAAACACTACTGATACCAAGCAGCATGACAAGCTAGCCAGTGTGCAGAGTCAGCCAAATTCTATGTAGCATAGGGAAGAGGAACAAACTATTGATTACTTGAACCTGACACCTAAATCTGAATCTGCATCTGCATTAACAGCTCCACATCCTGACTCCCTTGAATTCGAAAGCTTCTACCAAATATACATTCCTTCTGTCTCCTCTTACAACTAAGTTGAGGAGATGTTGCGTTTTCATTACAACTATCACGTCCTTTATTATTACTTTCTCTTCCATTATTGCAGTGCCCCGCACTTACAATTACATTTTTTGCACGTTCTGCATCAAATGATTTACCGAAGTCATGTGTTATAGTCTGCAACATTGCAGGCAGTGCCTCTGGTGTAGAGACGTTTAAGCCTGTGACTTTCATTCTCTGGCAAAAAGTGGGGCTCCCTTGAAAGGAAGGGCATACAAGCTTTAAATTCAAATTTTAGCTGTTTTTTGCAGCATGCAGTGTTCTGATACTTCACAAACACAATAAGTGTGTGATCTACACACCAGGCTTGTGTGTTTGCATTCCCTAGCCTGATGAAGGGCCCTTTAATTTTTTCCTTACCGGGTTCTTACATCCTTTATTGCCGGAGATAGGGTACAGACTGGCGGGAAAGCCGCCGTCACGTGACACATGGTAGCACAGGGTTGCTTGGCCCTAAGATTGTCTCGCTATAACATTCCTCCCCCCTACGTCACAAAGTCCTTCAGATACGCAGGTGGCTGCGTTGGCGCTGTGGTCGCTCGATTTGAAGGGATGCACTCACTTCACTGTCCTCACCACAAGGACCAGGTTCGGTATTGGGCGTTGTAGCCTCCTCTTGTATTTCTCCTTGGTCCCGTCTTCCAGGGTTCTCTTGGTTTGAAGGAATGCCAAGTTTGGAACACTCTGCAGGGGAAGCAACTAATGGTTCCTCCTCTTTGCACATTCCAGAAGTAGAACTGTCCAATGCGTAGCTGGCAGAACGACTTCTGGGTTGATTAACATGACGTCTCCATTGACGTCCATCCTTGGTGACGACCAAGTATGACATTGGTCCAGTGACAGAATCCACAATGCTCGGCAACCACTTGGGCCCATAGAGATAGTTGCGCACAAACACTCGATCCCCCACGTCAAACAGTTGCACTGCCTGGTTACGGCACTGCATCACCTGCTCTTGTTTCTGCTCCACACCTGACTGCAGGTCAGGATGCAGACGCTCTAACACAGTTGAAGGTTTCCTGCCCATTAGCGATTCGGCTGGGCTCTTGCCTGTTGTAGCATGAGGCAGGATATGCTGGGTCATTAAAAACATAGCCAGATGTGTTTCGATATTGCCTCCAACCATGCACTTGAGTACTTCCTTGGTTTTGTGCACCATCCGTTCTGCTTGACCATTCGAAGAAGGGTGATATGGGGCGACGGTCACATGTCGAATTAGATTTCGGCACATGAAGTCTCTGAACTCCTCCAAACAAAATGCAGTTCCATTATCCGAAACAAATTTCTGGAATGCCATGGGTAGCAAAAAGAAAACGAAGCTTCTCACAAACTGCAGCTGCCAACATGGAAGTAATTCTGCACACTTCCAACCACTTTGAGCGAGAGTCCACCACAATGAGAACGACGTTGCCTTGGAACGGCGCAGCAAATTCGATGTGTAGTCTTGTCCAAGGACGCTTGGTGAATTCCCAAAGGTGAATTTTTGCAGCTGCTGGTGCAGACCTAGATTCCTGACAATGTGCACAGTCCCTCACTTTCTGCTCAACATCTCTCAATTCTTGGGTACCACACGGCTCCTCTGGCGAGCCCCTTCATCTTGACAATTCCTGGATTAGCTGTGTGAAGAATGTCTATGACATATGGTCGAGCTGGCTCCGGAATGACCACACGACTGCCCCACAGCAAACAACCTTGGTACACCAACAGTTCATGCTTGCGGCTCACAAATGCTGCAAACTCTTCTGGTAGCTTGCCCTCTGGCCACCCATGCTGCACCCAATTGCAGACTCTAGCCAACAGCTTGTCCTTTCACGTAAATCTTGCCACCTTCCTAGAGTTCCATGTTACTTCAGGCGCTATTTCCAGCATTCCTACTTCCCAAAGACGCTGCTTCTCTTCCTTCGCCTTACTGGCCCTCGGTGGTAAATGACTGAATGCGTCAGCATTGGAAAGCTTCTCCACTGGTCGATACTCAATTTCATAGTCATATGCTGAAAACATGAGAGTCCAACGCAGCATCCGTGGTGATAGCACCTGGGGAATGGGCTTGGCATGGTGCAACAGTCCTTAGAGAGGTTTGTGGTCCATCACAATTTTTAAATGCGTCCCGTACAGAAACTGATGGTACTTCTCTATGTCAAAGCCGATGGTGAGCGCTTCTTGGTCTGTTTGGGCATAATTCCGTTCTGCCACGCTCATAGTTCTCGATGCATATGCAACTGGTCTCTCGCTGTCATCTTCACCCACATGACTCAACACAGCACTCAGTCCATACAGGGACGCGTCACAGGCCAGCACGAGGGGCCTGCTGACATCATAGTGCACAAGAACATGTGATGACTGCAGCAGATCTTTCACCTGGTGAAATGCGTCCGCCTTGGCTCCCGTCCAACGCCACTCGCGACCCTTGTCCAACAACCGGTACAGTGGCTCTAAGGCATGAGCTGCTCCTTGAAGAAACTTGTAAAAGTTCAGAGCTCCCAAAAGGCTTGAAGTTCCTTTTTGCATGTCGGCTCCGAGGCCTCGTGAATAGCATGCACTGTGTCTTGTCGGCTGCACACCTGCAGAGTTCACACTGAATCCCAAGTAACACACTTCCTCAACACAAAATTGACATTTGTCAAATTTCAGTCACAGACCGTTTTCATGGATTCTTTTGAGCACCTCTTGCAAACGAGCATGGTGCTGTGCCTCATCCCTTCCACCAATCAAGATGTCATCCAAGAACACCATCAATTCCGTGCAGTAGTTCTTCCATGTACCTCTGAAAAATATCCACTGCTACTGCCACGCCAAATTGAAGACGGGTTACACGGAACAGTCCCTGATGCGTTGTAACCGTCAACAAGCCAGCTGTTTCTTCATCAACAGTCTTCTGTTGATACGCTTGTCCGAGGTCTAGCCTTGAAAACTTCAAGCAACCTGCCAGCCTGTCAAACAGCTGCTCTGGTGTCGGCAGAGGATACGTTTTCCACTGCACTACACGATTGACTGCTCTTGTAGTCCCCATATATCCTTATCGATCCATCTTTTTTTACATCTGGAACAACAGGTGTTGCCCACTGCAAGTGCCGTACAGGCTGAAAAATGCCTTGGCTCGCCAACCTGTCCAGTGCTTCTTTGACCTTCGGTCTCAATGCAAACAGTACTTGTCTTGGCTTCAGAAATCGCGGCGGAGCTGCCGCGTTCACCTCTATGCGCACAGGAGGCCCTTGTCCAAAGTCCAGGGTCAAAGACTGAAGAATATTTTTTGAGCATGCCGTTGTTCCCCTACTGCCAGTTCTACTCGGCTTGCACTCACTGTGAATGCCACTCAGACTTATTCCCTAGGAATTCAACTAGTCCCGACCGACAAGTCCGATACTAGCACCCTTAGCCACCACCTATCGCAGGCGATGTTCCTGTCCCTTGTTTTTTGAGCCTTGTATGAAGGCGTCACTTCAATTACATTCTTCTACTTTAATTTGCATATTGCACTGGACCAACCCTAAGCTGTCCATTATTGAACCTTGTGCACTGCGTCTGTGTAGTTTAATATACACAAGCCAGCATGCATTTACTGCAGTGCACAAAATAAAAAAAGGGGGGGGGAAGGTGCCGGGGGCAATGGAACACCTTGTAGGCCATGCATGTAAGTTAACTTTTATGCATTCGTACTTAAGCGAGTATGGAGCTCTGGAGCATGGCATTTTCCCATTTAGGCTTCAGTGTGCAAGGACATTTGAACTTTTGTCTATGAATTCTCACAGCTGATTAAATACAACATTTGAAGCTGTTGACAGGAACTAATTTGCAAACGGAGAAACCATTTGTTCAGACCTGCGTTAGTTACACCTCAGTTACACTGAATACTGCTTTTTTTTACTAGTTTGTTTCCTTTCTGCCTGCTTTCCTTTTTGCAGCTCCCAAGGAGCCTTCTTCCTTGGAATGTCCAGTTTTAAAAGACAATGCAGCCACAGCTCAGTGCCACCTGCAAGCGGATCTGCAGAATAACTAAGCTTCTGGATGCAAGTATCGCACAGTTTTGTTTCTGCGGCTTGCAAATCCTGTTTTCTTGCATTTTATTTCTGATTTTGGCCGAAGTGGTGTGAACAGACGTAAAGTCTTTAGTCTACTTGTTTAAAACACAATCCTTTAAGCTGGAAATATTTTGAATATTTAACAAAAATTATATTGTTGGTGTGGGAAAAACACAGGGAATAGAAATTCAAGATGATAAACAAAACAAGATGAAAGCAGGGGCCATTTCGATAAGTGGACTTTTCTTCAAGGCAACGTGTCGACACATTGGCTCCAGCTTTCATCTTGTTCTTGTCTTGCTTATTGTTGGTGTAGGTTTGTTATGTGCAGTACAATATGACCATTATGGGCGCTAAAATTAGGGATGCGCATCCTTTTGCACTGAAAGCTAATTGTATAACACAGTTCAGTCTGACAGGCAGATTCAAGGTCCTACTTTATTAGAATAATAAAAATCCTCATGTAAAGGTGCTGAAACAAGTAACATCATTATACATTGTGTTGACACCAGTGCTTTTTCTTCATATGGCCATCACACATTCAATTTATCATGCAGGCATGATGGACAAAGAAGTGACAGCTGACCTGCTGTCAGCCCACACCTCTTCACTGGAGGAAAAAAACCACCACCTTCAGCATGACCTGGATAGTGCACGCAGTCGCCTGGCAAAGGCAGCCCCTGGAGAGAGAGATGTGTTCCGCAGCAACCCAGACATGGTTGTGTTTTACACAGGGCTGCCAAATTATGCAGTTTTGGAGGCTGTTTACAGCCTAGTTGAGCCTCATGTAAGGCATACATTACGAAACCACCCGAGTAAATTTCAGGAAATAGCCGTTTTCCTAATGAAGTTATGGCTTAAGAGGAAGCTTTAGCTCGGGCGCTCCCATCTAAATACATGTAAAAAGGGAACTCGTTTTTCTCGGCAACCACTGCACCAAATTTGACGAGGTTTGTTGCATTTAAAAGACAAACTTAAAATCTAGTGACTGTTGGTTTCAAAGTTTTTAGTTAGGCCGTCAATATTTTATAAAAAATTGACAAAAATTGCAAATTTTCAGAAAACGAAACTATGAAGTTTACAACTCTGTAACTCAACAAGAAAAAATGATATCGCAATTCTGTGAATTGTATCTGATAGCACATCTAAAGCGGACAAAATTGATATGTTACACATGAATATAAAAAAAATTTAATCATAGGGAAATACAACTTTTGCAAAACCGTTGTAACCAACGTAACAAATCCACGTAAGATGTAAAATGACATATTGAATTTGTCCGCTTTGAATGATCTAATGGATGCCGTTTACAGAACCGCGATATCGTTTCTTGATGCAGAGCTATGAATTTGTAAACTTCGTGCTTCTATTTTTCTCAAACGGTCAAATATTTGAAAATCGTTTTAAGGAAATTAAAGCCCTAAATCGAAATTCCGCTTCCAACAGTCACTAGAATTTAACTTTCTCTTTCAAATGCAACAAATTTCATCAAAATTGGTCCAGGGGTTATCTCATAAAAACGTTTTTGCGTTTTACATGTATTTGAATAGGCCGCGTCGGAGTTGGGCCCGAGCTAAAGCTTCCTCTTAACAACGTGTTACAAGATCTTGCATACAGGTATTTTATTCTGTATTCTGGGCAACAGCCATAACTATATTCATTTGTAACATTAAGCTTCGTGCGCTACGCAGAACTGCACAGGTGAGCATGCAATAGCCATGTTGTGCTGGCGAACTTTATTGCATTAGCTTCAGTCACACTTGGCAGTTTATCTTACAGGTTTGGCATTCACCAGTCAACCATAACGAGGACAGTAGAAAAGCGGCTTGATGCTGCTTATGTCAGGCTCAGCAGTCTAATCAAATGGCCAGAATGTGAAGATCTTCAAAGAACAATGCCAATGGCATTTCAAGAAACATTTGGCAAGAAAGTAGCAGTGATTCTTGATTGTTTTGAAGTCTTTGTGGACAGATCTTCAGCCATGGAACTTAGATCATTAACATGGTCTACGTACAAGCATGCGAACACCGTGGAGTACTTAATTGGCATCGCTCCGCAAGGTGTAATCACGCACACATAAAGAGGGTGGGATGGACGCACCAGTGACATAAATGCTGACAGAATCGTGTGGCATTCTTAGCAACCTGCTACCTGGCGACTCTGTGCTGGCTGGCTGGGGTTTCTTTATCTCTGATTCCGTGTGCATGTGTGGAGCGAAGCAGGAAATCCCAGCCTTCACCAAAGGGAAGCCACAGCTTGCTGCATACTCTGTTGAGGCAACACGTAGGCTAGTAAATGTTAGGATTCATGTTGAAAGAGTTATTGGGTTAGTCAGGAACAAGTACTCCATTCCCAAAAGCACTCTTCCTACTGAATTTTTGGAGCCAAAGGTATTTAACGGCATGAAAGTGAGCGCACTTGACAAGGTTGTATTTGTGTGTGCCGCACTTACCAACCTGTGCGACTCTGTTGTACCATTTGACTGACGTGTCTATAGTGCAAAGCATATAGCAAATGTACAGTACTTTTTTTACGACTCCTTGCAGTCATTACAAAACCATTTTTGCGATTTAGGTGCCCTCTTCAAATTAACGCACTGGAAGTGAAACTATTATTGACTGCAATGCTTCCGATCACACCCAATCATGTCTCCATATTCTGGCTGCTGACAGTGGCAATATTTATCATACTGACTGCCTGCACTTTGCTCCTGTACTACTTCAACAGCAGTGGTCGAATAACGGAAACAAAGTTAAGGCAGGAGAACTCGTTCAAAATACAATGCACACTTATCCACAATTTCATTGCAGAACTCCTTATCAAACATTACTCTTTCAATAAAAATATAATTCTATGTCCATACTACAAGATCACAGTAGTTTCTTTTGCAGACAGACATCTGCATCATTACTTGCTTGAAGTAATGATGGTTGTTCAATAGCTTTGCGTCATTGCCATCAACTACACGATAACATCGTTGCTGCTCTGGAGTTTTGCAAATAAGTGCATCTTTTGCAGAGTATGGACATTTTATCTCCAGAAGGCCATCTCCACAACAATTGCAATGTACAAGGCCATCAGGAGTTGCAGGAACAATGGTCGTTCTATGCTTACGTGCAGGCCACACATTTCGCATTTAAAGCCTAGATGGTGCTTTGCCTGCATTGCCTCTATGTAAGTTGCCCTCCCAGCAGCTTCTTCTTTCCCCATTGAGTTGCTGCACTGTGGAATTTGCATTCCACCGGACAGCAGTCTCTTCAGCAGGCTCTTTGAAGGCTTGGTCAATGATGTTGCAAATACCGCTCCTGCATTTGAAGCTGTGATGCGTCCAGTCTGAAATGAATTCCACTTCTCGGATGCAGATTGGGCCTTTGTGTGCTTCTCGATCAATGCAACAACACCTGCAGGAAATTGCGATTCATGTTCAAACAAGCAGAAATGTTTATCCTTTTGATTGCTTTTTAGTTCTGCTGTAGTGCTGTAAGGATGTTGTGGATTCATGACAATATTGCATACATTTGAAGTGCCCAGGCAGCATATGCAGATTTAGCATAAATTAATTATAATTGTGAACAGATGCTGACGCACTGCTGCGCTGCACGGCACATTACAACAATAACAACTTGCACAATTTGTTTCTTTAGCAAGGTTTGGCTGTAAGCAAGCTACAAAGAGATGAAGAAACTTGCATCAGGCTCAATTGAGAGGTCCTCCAAGACATTACGGCATTCTGCCTGTACATCCTCCAAGGAAATTGGGCACTGCTTTCTTTGCAGATTGCAGAGGTGGAGCTTAGGGTACTTCAAGCCCAAGGGAATGTAGGGGTCAGCAAATTTTTGGGCAAGCGAGAGAAGTGCAGGCCTACCCTCACATTTACTCAATGACGAGAAAAACTTTAACATCTCGTCCTCTCTCGGCTTGGGCATTTCAACACTTGGTGGGTCGCGGGGGGCAGCCTCAGCGTCGTCCAGGCGGCGTTTTTCGTTGCGAAAGATGCGAAGTCCATCTCTGCCACCGGTCGGCATTCCAGACTGACGAGATGAGGCAGTAGCCATGCATTTTGCCCATCTGTGCATGATCGACCATCCTGGCGTGTCACAACAGCCTCCATATAAAAGAGCACTGCTCCAACGTGTGAGCACGCCTCCCTGAGGCCAGCCATGCACATACAGTGCACGCACAAAACTTCCCCGTCAGCTCTAATCAACAGCAACGGCAGCAGCGGCTTATCTCTGAACGCCTGAAAGTGGCGGACCTGCACAGTGAGAAAAGATACGTCAGTGGTTAGCTTATGCAATTAGACACTGTGAACACGAATTCAGGTGTATGAAGCACGAACAACATGTCAGCAACTCCATCGGCGATCTAGAGACAAGTATGATGGACTGGCCGCCACATCCATTGCTTGCTCCATCGCTATATTTCTGGAAGACTGAAAAAATGCCCCAAGCCGCTGACATGTGGTACATTATATAAGTACAGCCTACCTTTCCAACGACGACGACGTTGCCATCACGAACTGGTGGCTCTCACTCGCTCACTCTTGATAGCTCCACGAGACCACAGGGGACGTAATTATGAGCCTCCAGGGATTTATAGCGCTTTAGCTGCTCCCGTATCACGAAGCTCGTCCCGTGGACTAGATAGTTGCTGATGTCTGCACGATTCACACTTCGATAAAAACCAACATTGTTCGTAAAGTGGTTGTCGGACAGCGCCAACGGGTCATCTCCGCCACATTTCACAATTTCGATGATATATCTGCTGCACTCAGGGTCAGGCAGCGACTTTGCGTAATCGTGGAGTTGCATGTTACACTGGAGTCGCGCCGAGTGAGACGTACACAGCAGCTTTTTGTCGCGAACGAATTGTTGAAAGCGTCAGTAACAAGAGCGTTTGCACAAGCACAACCACAAACATGGCACCCGACACAACCCCGCAGGGGCGTCTGCGTCAGCAGGCGTTTGGTGCGTTGCGACACCACGGACCCGAGCACATGAGGGTTGGACCCTCCCGCGTGTAGCCGTGCGCGGCTTAGCCGTGTCTGGGGAAAAGGGGATCCTGGAGGTTGAGCCGATGCTGGGTGTTTGGACCTTTAAGGCCCCCCGGCGGAGGCAACACACCTCTTCGGCCTCGGCTTCACATAGACGGCACCTCCAGGCTGACCCACCTGGAGGAAATCGGCAGTCACCTTTTCCTGTCCTTCACTTCAATCTTCGTCTTTCTCTCGCACTTTCAATCTTTCCTGTCTTCTCTTGGCTTCTTATTACTTCCTGACTTCCCGGTGGCGAGGGTTAACCTGGTGTAGTTATCCAACCTTGGGTATCGTATATTAGGTTATAGCGGCGATGCATGGCTGGCGTCTGCAGGTATTTTCCCGACGTTGTAGCGTCCCCTTGTTGGGCTCGGTGGTGGGTGGCCACCATCGCCGCCGAATTTTCCAATTTTTATGGCTGAAGCTTTTCCCCTATTACCTGATCGCTCCCTGAAGAGGGGGCGCACCGATGAACCTTTCAGCTTTTTTATGCAACCAAAAGAGTCCTTCCCGAAATACCACGTCGTTCACAGTCAACACGAAACTAAGACTGTCCGTATGATATCACCTTTCCTTGTAGCGAAATCCCTTACTGAAGCAATAGGCCCAGGATATAAAGTAACAAAGATGGGAAGTGGTGATCTTCTTCTCGAAGTTCGCGACAAGCCACAGTACGACAGACTCTCAAAACTGGTAGCGTTTGGGGACATTCCCGTCTCAGTAGGCCCACACAGGACAATGAATACAGTGCGCGGGGTCATCTCGGAAGATGACCTTCTGGAACTTAGTGAAAGTGAATTACTAGAAGGATGGCAAGAGCAGAACGTTGTCAAGGTGCAAAGGATTAAAATAAGAAGAGATGACAAGGAAATACCAACTAGGCACATTATCATAACTTTTGGAACCAGCATTCTTCCTGAATCAATCGAGACCGGTTACTGCAAGCTACGTGTCAGGCCATACATACCAAACCCACGTCGGTGTTTTAAGTGTCAACGTTTTGGGCACGGGTCCCAAACCTGCAGAGGGCGTGCTACTTGTGCCAAGTGTAGCTCCATCGAACACTCTTCTGACGTTTGCAGTTCAGCAACCCACTGTGCCAACTGTGAAGGAGACCACCCTGCTTACTCGCGATCCTGCCCTTCGTGGAAAAAAGAAAAACAAATAATAGAACTCAAAGTAAAACTAAATCTGACTTTCCCAGAGGCACGCAAGCGTTTCCATTCCAACAATCAGACCAGTCCTTCTTACACCGAGGTGGCACGCCGGGGGGCAGCGCCACATCGTTCGGCGGCCGCCCAAGTCACTCGGAGAGTGACGGCGGTCACGCCATCCGCCCCCCTGACTGGAACAGCCAACGCTGTTCCGTCACCCGCAAATGAGGGCCAGCAGGCCTCCGGGCCTGTTGTACCCCGGGCCACTGCTCGTACAGATCGGCCCACTACTCTCGCGAAAGTGCCTGCTCCGCGGGCAGTATCCACCGCCTCAGACGAGGTGATGGATACAAGCACAAATCCGGCGTCTCAGACGCCCAAGGAACGGCGCAGCTCCCTCGAGCGCGTCGGGAAGAAAGAGAGAGCTCGTATCAAGGGGCCTGAAAAGGTCTCGTGAGCTTATATAATCTATATTTCTTAGACACACAGCACACAACACACACATAATGGATACGCAGATAATACAATGGAACGTCAGGGGTTTACTCCACAACCTAGACGACATTAAGGAACTCCTAAATAACTATAATCCAAAGATGCTGTGTGTCCAAGAAACACATCTTAATTCTTCACACACGAACTTTCTCCGGCAGTATGCCATATACCGAAAAGACCGCAACGACGCTTTTGCCTCGTCCGGCGGCGTGGCAATAATTGTAGATAAGAGTGTTGCTTGCCGACAATTACAACTTAAAACACCCCTAGAGGCAGTTGCAGTTCGTGCGATACTGTTTAATAAACTAGTAACGATTGCCTCAGTATACATCCCTCCGAACTGCCATCTTTCAAAAACAGAATTCCAAAGCTTTATCAATGAACTGGTGGAACCTTATATTGTCGTCGGAGATTTCAATGCACACCACACCCTTTGGGGAGGTTGTCGTTGTGATGCCAGGGGACGCCTAGTAGAAAGCCTCCTCTTCACTACAGGTGCATGTTTGCTAAATAATAAAGAGCCTACATTCTATAGCGTGGCAAACAAAACATTTTCATCAATCGATTTGAGTATTGCATCTGGTACACTCGTACCGTATCTAGAGTGGAACGTGCTTAAGAATCCATATGGCAGCGACCATTTTCCAATCCTCATAAAATCAACAAAACGTGATGAATGCTCTCCATATGTACCTCACTGGAAAACCGAGTCAGCCGACTGGAAACGTTATAAAGAACTCACCCGCATGACTTGGGATGACATCTCTGACCTTTCTATTGATGACGCCGTGGCATATCTGACAGCATTTATTGTTGATGCGGCGTCACTATGTATCCCTGTATCAAATAGATCGCTCTTCAAACGACGTGTTCCCTGGTGGAATGCGGAGTGCAAAGAAGCTCGTAAGAATCAAAATAAGGCGTGGAGTCACCTTCGCGAATCTCCAACTGCTGAGAATCTAATCAATTTCAAGAAATTAAAGTCACTAGGCAGAAGAACACGCCGCCGGGCCAAACGGGAAAGTTGGCAAAAATACATTAGTAGCATCAACTCATATACAGACGAGCGGAAAGCCTGGAATAGGGTCAACAGAATAAAAGGCCGCGAAACTCATCCTCTACCTTTGGTAAACACTCAAGGAGACACTATTGAGGACCAGGCTGATTCGCTAGGAGCACATTTTCAGTACATCTCCAGTTCATCTCATTACTCAGATACATTTCTAAGATATCAGCGACAAGCGGAACGGCAGCCTCTGAATCAGAGAGGAAATAAAAACGAACCTTACAACCGGCCATTTAACATGGTGGAATTTCAGGCTGCACTGAAGTGCTGCAACAGATCAGCTCCTGGTGGCGATGGAATAGTTTATGAGATGATCGAACACCTACACGCCGAAGCACACAAAACACTACTATCACTCTTTAATTCCATATTCACCGCCAGTTATATTCCATCTGTCTGGAAGCAAGCAGTCGTAATTCCTATTCTCAAAGAGGGCAAGGATCCAACTTCGGTCAGTAGCTACAGGCCTATAGCCCTGACAAGCTGCCTATGCAAACTATTTGAGAAAATGGTAAATAGACGCCTAATTCATTATCTTGAAAGCAACACAATACTCGACCCCTTGCAGTGTGGTTTTAGGGAGGGTAGATCTACGACAGATCACCTTGTCCGTATGGAGGCGAATATCCGAGATGCGTTCGTGCACAAGCAGTTTTTATTAGCGGTATTTTTAGACATGGAAAAGGCATACGACACAGCCTGGCGTTTTGGAATTCTTCGTGATCTGGCTAGTATGGGTGTCAGAGGCAATCTGTTGAACCTGATCCAAAGCTACCTCTCTAATCGTACGTTCCGTGTGAGGATTGGTGAAGTGCTGTCTCGTCAATTTACGCAGGAAACAGGTGTTCCACAAGGCGGTGTACTGAGCTGCACGCTCTTCATCGTAAAAATGAATTCCCTCTACAGCGTAATACCACGAACAATGTTTTATTCGGTGTATGTGGATGATGTACAGATAGGATTTAAATCATGCAACATTTCTATCTGTGAGCGACATATACAGCTTGGCCTAAACAAAATATCTAAGTGGGCTGACGAGAATGGATTCAAGTTAAACCCCCAAAAAAGCACATGCCTTCTATTTTCGAAAAAGAGAGGTATATTACCTGACCCTGCTATCTATCTTAATAGACAACGGCTATCTGTCAGCCACGAACATAAATTTTTAGGAATCATCTTAGACTCCAAACTAACATTTGTCCCTCACCTTAAATATCTGAGAGCGAGATGTCTGAAGACAATGAATTTGCTAAAGCTCTTGTCCCGCACATCTTGGGGAAGTGACAGGAAATGCCTTTTGAGCCTCTACAAAAGCCTTATACGGTCCCGTCTCGACTATGGAGCAATAGTATATAGCTCTGCTGCACCTAGTGCTTTAAAGATGCTAGATCCCGTTCACCACTTGGGTATACGCCTGGCTACAGGCGCTTTTAGGACAAGTCCCGTAGAAAGCCTGTATGTGGAGTGTAATGAATGGTCATTACATCTCCAAAGGACATATTTAACCTTTTCCTATGCTCTCAAGGTCAAATCAGATGTTCAGCATCCATGTCACTCACTTATTCATGAAGAGTCTACAGCCAGATTATTTCGTAACCGCCCAGCTATTAGACCTCCGTTGAGCCTTCGCTTGACAACACTGGCAGAAGAAACAGGTGTCCTAATCCTAGAGAATGTCCAAATGGCACCCACTCGCCTGCTCCCACCATGGGAATGGCAGACCATTGAATGTGACGTCTCCTTCGTAGAAATAACTAAGAGGGCACCAGAAGCACATATACAATTCCATTTTCGTGAACTTCAGGAGAAGTACTCCTGTACAGAATACTATACAGACGCTTCCAAGTCCTCTAAAGGAGTTTCCTACGCAGCTCTGGGACCTTCATTTTCAGTATCCGGTTCACTAAATCCACACACAAGTATATTTACAGCTGAAGCCTACGCTATACTATCGGCTATTCAAAACATAAGGCTCACAAAACTTTCTAGGGCTATTGTGTTTACAGATTCATTGAGTGTAGTCAGAGCCCTACTTAGTCCAAGAAAATACAAGAACTCAGTTTTTAGTGAGCTGTACAGTCTGTTGTGCTCCCTATATATGTGCAATCAAGTTATTGTCATATGCTGGGTACCTGGCCACAAAGATATAAAAGGCAACGAAGCTGCTGACGAAAGCGCTAGGTCAGTAATTTTTAGTCATGCAGATTCAAATATCCCCATCCCTGCCACAGACCTAAAGCCCTTTCTACGCAGTAAATTGAGGAATCACTGGCAGGGCGAATGGGACACACAGGCAATGAATAAGCTTCACATAATAAAACCAAAACTGGGGAACTGGATAAATGGGAAAATAGCAAGGTACAAGGAAGTACTCCTTTGCCGTTTAAGGATAGGCCACACATACGGTACCCACTCTCATCTCTTGACTGGGGGCGATCCTCCAACCTGCGTTAAGTGTGGCAATAGTCTTACAGTCCTCCATGTTCTAATTCAGTGCCGTGCAATAGAAACAGACAGGAAAAAGTATTTCCCTGCTGCATACCGCGAGAATTTACCCCTTCACCCTGCATTTTTTCTTAGCGATGAACCTCTTTTTCATCTGCAAACAGTTTTAGAGTTTTTAGCCGAAACGGACACCCTGAAAATCATCTGGCCTGGCAACTTTTAGCACACGACTAACAGCCCTGCTTTTCAAGGGCTCTCTTGAAACTCTGTTGTCAATGTTAAGTTTTATTGCATCATGTTTTAACGAAAGCCGATTGCCATAGCCCACATCACATCCTAGTCACCGTCATTATTTTAGCACCTATGTATTCTACTCCACTTACAGCGGAAGTTTTTAGGCCCTTTTACAGCCATATCTCATTTACCATGATGAGATCATTGTGCACGTCATCCACAACACATGGTCAACATTACCACCTGTCATGGCGCTCTTTGGCCAAACCTGGCCCTTGCGCCATAAAACACTACACATCATCAGCACCCGACACAAGGCACCGTAGTGCCACATTGCGGCCTAGTTTCAGTGCATACTCCCTATTGATATCTTTATCCATGTAATAGCTACTGTAACGAGCATGAGTAACGACACGCACACCAAGGCGAGTGCTGAACAAAGACTGGCTTTATTGCAACGCACGCCGACGACTCGAGAACGCGCAAAAGCCTCTTGGGAGCTCAGGGTTGCCGGCTGGGCAATGCGCTCCCGCTAGGCTGGGCTACGTTACACCTCCCTTACTCCCACGTGAGGGTCCAGGTTCTTGCTCGAAGTTCTCATCGTAAGTTAGACGCACTCGCGGGTTCCTTGCCCGCACAGGGCGGCGCGTGGGAGTTGCTGCGTCTTGCAGGCCAGAGGCTGGTGGACGTTCTGGGGTGCCTGCAGGGCTTGTTTCTTGGCCGCTGCCATTAGCTTTCTGAGGATTGTGGGGGCTGCCCGCTGTGTCACTAGGCGAGTGGAACGGCTCTGCCGTCTGCAGGATGTGCTGCCGATTTCGACGCAGTAGGCTCCCGTCTTCGGTTTCCATCAAATATGATCGTGGTGTGACTTGCCGCGTTACTTTGGCTCTGCTAGTCCAACCCTGATCTTCTGAAAGGCGGGCCGTGTCTCCTGTCCTGAGTGGCGGTACTTCCGTCCTTGGCCGGTGCCTTTGTGTCTGCTTCTTCACCTCGGTTGCCTGAGGGGTGGAGAAGTCTGGAAGACGGCCTCGAAGTTGTCTTCCCATCAGCAGCTGTGCAGGGCTCCTTCCATCCTCTAGTGACGATGACCTGTAGTTTAGAAGTCTAAGCCACAGAGGCTCATTAGCATGCTTTGTTTTCTTCGAGTCTTTTGAACACTTGTACTTCTTTCTCGGCTAGCCCATTTGCCCTTGGAAACCTCGGACTCGAAACCACGTGTCGAAAGTCGCATAGCTTGGCAAACTCTAGGAACTCCCTCGAGGAGAACTGCAGTCCACCATCCGTGCACACTTCTAAAGGTATTACATGTCTGGCAAACCGCATTTCCAGTTTCTGGATGACTTGGTGGCTCGTTGTTTGAGTCAGCTGTTCTATTTCTGGGTAGTTTGAATGAGCGTTATAGCCCATTAAGTAGTGCACTCCCGCATGCTTACACAGGTCCAACCCTATTCTTGACCACGGCGACAAAGGGACAGGCTTCATTAGCACTGGCTCTGATGGCTGCCGACACGCATAGCGACAGCAGGTCTCACATTTTGACGTTTTTTCCTCAATGTCCTTTTGCATAGCCGGTCAATACATTAGGGCTCTAGCTCTCGCCTTTGCCTTGTTCACCCCGAGGTGCCCCTCGTGCACGCGGTCCAGCATTTCTTTCCGTAGCTTATTAGGTATTATTACTTTAACGCCTCTCATAAGGATACCATTCACAACCGACAACTCTGCTGCCACCGGCGATAACTGCCCTTGAATGGCCTCACGATTCTCGAGAGCGGTCATCACTCGCCTGAGGTCTTCATCTTCAGCCGTCGCTGCCTGCAGCCTCTTTACCATGGCGTCACTGACGAGGGTTGAAAGTACGTTCACAGCATGTATGGCTACATCTTCATATTCCTCTGCCCGAGTTGAGTCTGGTGGTATCCGCAGACGCGACAGCGCATCCGCCAGTAGGAGCTGCTTTCCAGGCACGAACTGCAGGGTGAAGTCGAACTGCATCAGACGCAAGAAAAAAACGCTGAACACGAGGGGGCATTTCATTCAGTCCCATTTTCGCAATAGCTAGAAGGGGCTGATGGTCTGTTTCTATGGTGACATAAGACCCCACGATGAATTCTCTGAAGCGTTCGCAGCCGAATGTTATTCCTAGTGCCCCCTTCTCAATTTGAGAATACCGGGTTTCCGTTTGCGTTAAAACACGCGAGGCATACGCCACCGGTCTCCAACCCCCCTCATGTAGCTGGAGGAGAGCAGCACCCAAGGCAAAGTTGGACGCATCGGTTGACACTTTAGTGGGCCTCTCAGTGTCGAAAATGGCCAACAAGGGGGCAGAGGATAGCATGCCGCACAAGTTTTTCCATTCCTTGTCATGCGTCTCTGTCCACTCGAATTCACTGTCTTTAGGGAGCGTAGCACGTGTGTTTTTTCAGACAGACAAGGCAAGAACTTTCCGAAATAGTTGACTGCGCCTAGGAGTCTTTGCACCTCCTGTTTGCACGTGGGTGAGGGCATGCTGGCTACGCATCGCACCAGATCCGGATCGGGCCGTATTCCTTCTTTAGAGAGGACATCACCTAGGAACTTGATCCTGTCAGCGGCCACTAAACACTTCTCCGGGTTAAGGGTAAAGCCTGCAGTCTCAATCGCTCTGAGCGCCGCCTTCAGTCGGGCGTCGTGCTTCTCCCTGGTTGCTCCCCATACTAAAATGTCATCTATGTAGACTCGCACCCCCGAGAGGTTGTCCAGGGCATCACTCATGGCTTTCTGAAAAACCTCCGGTGCTGAACGTGCAAATGCAGGACGTATAGTCATCTAGAGGTATCTGGTAGAAGCCTCTATTAGCGTCCAGTTTGCTAAAATACCTGGCTCCGGCCAGCTCTGCCTCAATGTCCTCTCTTCGGGGCAGCTCGTAGTGCTCCCTTCGGATACCCTCATTCACACGCCGCGGGTCCATGCACACTCTTAATCTCCCATTTTTCTTAGTTACGATGACAGGCGGGCTTACCCTATCAGTTGGGTCCTGCATCCGAGTTATAATGCTCTCCGCCTCCATGCGGTCCAACTCCTGGCGCAGGGGCTCCTTCAGTGCGCGTGGCACCCTCCTCGATGGCAGCGCTATAGGTCGCGCATCGTCTTTCAGGCTGATCCTGTATTTCCGCCTCGTACATCCTAGGCCACGGAATAGAGCGGGAAACTCTTCAATAATCCGCTGCTTGTCCATTCCTTCCTCTTGTGACACTGACCGGACTCGTGCTATAAAGCCGAATTTCTCACATGCCTCAAGGCCGAGTAATGCCTGTTTGCCCTTCTTCACCACATAGAAAACCAGCTGTTCGCATTTATCGCCCACTTGAAGGGGCAGCACCGTTATACCAACATGCTGTATAGCATTGCCTCCATAGCCTGAAAGAACAATCGGGCTGGGGCGCAACGGTGGCTTTCGCTTGAGTCTCCGGTATAAAGATAACGGCAACAAATTCGCCTGGGCTCCCGTGTCGACCTTCATGTGCACTGTATCTGTGTCAACTTTAACCGGGACGATTCAATCGTTCGAGCTGGCGACGCCGGCTATATGCACGTCTAATATTTCAAAATCATCTTCCGACTTTTCTTCAGGGCACTCAACTTCTTGAACGCTTCTCTTCGCTCTGCAGCACGCCGCGAAGTGGTTCAGTTTTCGGCACACCACGCACCTCTTTCCCCATGCCGGACATTTTCGCGGCGGGTGACAGCTACCGCAGAAGTTGCACCGCCGCAAAGTCTTGCTCCGAGCCGGCCCGTCTAGCTTTCCTTCCACTGCGCCGATCACCTGTGCCGTCTCTGCCTGCTCCCATACTCGCGCCTGGCTAGTGGCAGCCTCCGCCGCTTTGCAGAAATCAATGGCCTTCTCGAGTGTCAAGTCCTCGCGCAGCAGCCTGTTGCGCAACTTTTTGTCCTGAGTTCCACAGAACTTGTCACGCACCATGGAGTTTTTGAGATCGCCAAAGTTACACGACTGCGCCTTGAGCTGCTCGTCCCGCAAGAACTGTTCAAATGGCTCACCTTCATTCTGGAGTCGCATGCGGAAGACGTATCGCTCAAATGTTTCATTCTGTTGTGGTGCGCAGTACTCTTCGAACTTGCGCACCAGCACATCGTAGTCCTCCGCTTGGGCAGACGTAAGTCGAAGAGTGTTGAAGACATCAATGGCCTCCTGGCCGGCCACATGTAAAAAAACGGCAGCCTTCTCCGCGCTGGTACGTTCCTTTCCCGTGGCTACGAAATATAGCTCGATGCGTTGCCTGAACTTCTTCCAATTGGCTGCCGCGTTCTCAGCGAGCACCAGCGGAGCAGTTGGCGGTAGGGCTTCCATGCGCAGGCTTGAAATTCGAGCTTGCTATGCAACGGTCGCTTGCGCGGGAACGGCTACCCCACTTCTGACACCATGTAACGAGCGTGAGTAACGACACGCACACCAAGGCGAGTGCTGAACAAAGACTGGCTTTATTGCAACTATAGTGAGCTAGAATAGGGGTAGTGGGCTCAGATGACGGCTCCGCTTGAGGTCCTTGATGTCGCCTCCGAGAGATGGCGCTACAAACATTATCACCTGAAACGTTTTGCAGTCCTGCGCCTACGCTATGCGGGTTCTGCGGGTTATTTCATCGCATAGCGTAAATCTAAATAAGTTGTTGCTATCGGTATTACCGGAAAGGCGTCAATTCGCATTTTGTGCTATAAATAAATAACTTTACCATTGTGACTGCGACCGCTCGGGAGGCATTATCGATGACCTCGCGAGTACATAAATTTGGCTGCTGGTTCGCCACCAAAGTGGGCAGCTTGCGGCAGTTTGTAGCAGTTACTGTGACGATAATGTGAGCGCGATGATTCGTTTTATCTACGTCTAGTACCAGTAATCACCGTGTAATCGTCCACTGTGGTCCATCAAGGCCAGCGTCGAGCGTGCGCCGCTCTCATTAGCAGTGGACCATTGCCCAAGCTGACCGCACTTGGTCAAGTTGCGGAGTTTTCTTGCGTCATAAATGCGACCTGTGGGTACACATCGCCGGAAAGAAATATATGGCGCATATATTTATGAAAAATTATTTTCCTTAAAATATCAAACAAGCTTATTTCTAATTGTACACAATAATTCCAGCAATGATTTTAGCGACCAGGCGAAATCGTTCTCTGAGCGCATAAAATTGCGTTTATTTTCGAATGCACTTTCAAGTTCGTACATTTTATTAGGAATAGCATTGAAAACGATGTACAATATTGTTGCAGGAGTGAAAAATAAGCAAAATTAGCCCCATCGAAGAATACTCAAAGAACTGCAGATTCCAAAAATATTATAAATCTCACTGTTAGTGCATGCAGGAAATATTTCTTTTTACAACAATAGCAATGTTTACAAAATAAAACAAACCATTCTTTTTTTCTCACAGCGCACACACCAGACACAAAACAATTTAAGAGCATGCCTAATATGGAGTAAGTCGACATGAAAAAAAAAAAAAAGCTCCCATTAAAGTCATAGTGAACCACACTCCTCCAGAGTTCAGTACGGTGTTGGTTCTTTCATACCCTTTTTCATATGGTGCACCACCGCGACATATGGGCTTCATTCACGTTGACATATAATTTGTTTTTATTTTTTTTAGATCTGCCAGGCGCCTCTTCATTCAAAACAAACATGACATTAATTGAATTTTTTTAAATGAAGAAAATGTTTTAAACATGTACTGCACAGCTTTCTCATACAGTTTTACTTATTTTCCTATGCTTTGCTGCTTCCCTTCTGCTTCGTTGCTCTGAGTTGATGCCTTTCACGAAAAAATGGAGCCGTGTAGTTAAATAGAAGCTGATAACTTTTCTCGTAACTTCAGCTGCGTGCTCATTGCAACCAATGTTGCTCATGGACCTTGCCCTCACGAGGGTGAGTATATCCATTATACTGTCGGCATGCAGTTCTTGCTTACTAAAACATTCTGTGAACAGGTTTTCAAGCATTTCCACAAACTGAAAAAGTGCACTGGAGGGATAAAGAAGACCTCCATTATCCTTCTGCCGTGTATACATAGCAACGTCAGAGCTTTCTGCAACGGATGACAAAGTCAAAGACTGCATACATGGCTTACAGTTCATTTTCATTATGCACTTCCGTGCAGCATAACCAGCTACATAGTAAATTAGGCGTGAATCGCTTCTCTCTACATGCTGGTCATGATCGCCAGGTGATGACAAAGCTGCCTCTGCTGCAGGCAAATTTCCTGCATCAATGAGGCTGTCAACCCGATCCCAAACAGTAGGCTTACGAGGAAGAGTGCTGCCACTTCCTTCAATTTCTAGCAGAGCACTCAAAGCACATGGATCGGAATTTCCATACCTTACAGTTTTTACCAAACTGTAGAAGGACATACAATTCATGGTAATTAGGAATTGAGTGGGCGTAGGGTTGTCGTTACAGCCAGAGGATTGGCGAACAATGCTGAACAAGTTTTCTAGGGGGTCTTGACTAAGTCGAGATGTCATTAGGTACTTGTAGCCTAACTTATTAAGGTATGACAGAAGTTCAAGTGTGCTTGACAGGGTGACCCGCAAACCGACGGCTGTTGACTCGCTGACAAATCCCCCGGCTCCACCTGCGTGCTGTTCCCAAGCTGTCAAATATATCAAAAAGTCTACAATAGTTGCACTGGAAGATGAGTCTGACCGCAGGGCTTTGGCTGGGTACCTCGAGGTCATTACAGTGATCAGGGAGTTGATCCTCCTGCAAGGAAAAACATGAGACTTGTCAATTTCTTTGGCAGGGCCTACCTAAAATTGATGTACATAAAATACCAAAGAGCTATGAGCGGCCATCAGGTGACTATGTAAACCGCAAAGCTACATGCACATTTTGCTGCCATCAGAAAAAAAAAGTTGATTCAACATAGTAAGCTAGACTCTGCTCAATACAAGTACCTGAAAAATTCTTGTGTAGCTTTGATGCTTCCAATTCTTGCCTCTATTTCAGTCTTGTAGAGTTGGAGACCTTGCAGCACTTTTTCCCCAAAGAGCTGAAATGCGAAGCCAACTCTCATTTTCTCGAAGGCATTTGGCTGCAGATGACATTTAGTAATGCCTGGCATGGCCTTAAGTGTCACGCTACTGGAGTCAATATTGAAAGCCTGTCTGATCGGCTGCATAGAAACCTGGAAGAATAAAAAGCAGAATAGGAAACAATAAATTTATATCACTTCTTTATCTTAAAATTAGACAACCCCTGAGCTCAGTGATTAAATTTCTCGAAAGGTCAACATAACTAAGCAAACAAGGCACACTTACATGTCCATCTGGTGTATTGAAGGGGCACTTCAGCAGGCTGTTCCTCAAGCATTTAATCAGGTGAGGAAAATCGGATATGAAGTATAGGTTGCGACTGTCGTCAATGGGATGCTTCACTCCGCATTTCACATTGCTTGCTCCTCCTCGGACACCTAGTATTCTCCACATGCGTCGATTCCAAGTGGCGCCGTCACAAGTTACAAAATCCACAAAAAGCCCGCTGTTCTCAGTTAAGATTGTGGCTTCTACAATTACCTGGGCTAGCAAGTCCCCCTTCATATTTCCACTGGTGGCAAATGTGCCAATTACTTGACTCCACTTGCCAACAAATGGCACAAACAGGATAACAATCCCGTGGTCTGACTTCACGCCCTGGTCTGTGGATGAAGTATAGTCTCCTAAATCCACAAAACCTTCAATGTGACCTGATGTTTTAACACACATGTGTTCCGAAAGCTTTAGCTCGTCAACAAGCAGGCCACCATGCTTCCTGAAGGTGTCCATATCTCGAGTCTTTTCTTTAAGCTGTTGTAAAACCTTTTTGCTAAACCCAAAGGCAGACCGGTAAACAGCCATGTAACGCTTCAGAGTGGACTTGCTTGGAAGTACAAGTATTTTGTTATCCCGAATGTGGTTGTACAGGCGGGAGCTCTTCATCTTCATGATTATGCATTCCAAAATCCACGCTTTGCTGTAACGAATGCCTTTGTTCTTTACTTTTGCTGCTGCAAAACATTGTCTAACACACTCTTGTTGCTTCTGAGGGAGTTCAGAAATCCGCTCATTAACAGTTTCTTCATCTAGGGAAGCATTTAGCACTTGCATCTTGTCAATGTCTCTTTTCATTGTAGCAATTCGTGCGCCAAGGCGCCTGTTTCTCTGTGCTGCACATTTCAGCCGCTGAACCATGGTTCGCATTGGCTTGGAAGGTGCTCGTTTCACTCTTGATTGTCTATTCAAAAGCACTTTGCGCAAGTACTTGCACGGGATGCACTGCCCTCCTGAAAAGAAAACCCGGTTAAAGTATGGTTTACAAACAATACATTATGATATTCACATTGTAAATGTGATGCCATATTTATAATTCTTACCTTTGTTTGGAACTGTGCCGAGACATTTGCTGTTGAAGTATGTTCCCTGCTTTAGTGTCAGCTGACTCTTAATACCTGCCGTCAAGAAGGCCGGACAGTAATCATCAGCATCCAGGGCTCCAACACAAAGTTCGGTGGCTTCTGCTTTTTCTAGCAAGTTTCCTGCTTCTTCCAAAGAGCTCAAGCAACTTTCTTCGATTAGTCGCCCTCTGACATACATTTTTGCGTAGACGTCAGGTAGCCTGTCACAGACAAACATAACTACTTTTTCGGATACGACGGTCGCTTCCTCATACAATACCGAAGTGCAATAGAGTACTCCATCTAGGTTTGGGAAGCTGTGTTTTGTCCAGTATTTTGACGGAGTTTTCAGTTCTAATAAAAACTTTAAACTGTTTTGTACCGCAGATGAGCTAGCTGCTGCTAGTGTCACTTCGTTAGCGCTGAGTAGGTCAACATTCTCGGGCGACGACTGGTCATGCGAGTTATTTACGGACAACGGCTCGTAAGGCGTGCTCCAAGCTTTCTTGCTGCTGCTCGACGGTTCAGATTCTTGCCGCTTTCGCTTGCTCCTAGGTTTCGGAGTTTTTTTGGTGAGGTACGCAGGGAGATTCGGAAGAATCGTCGGAACAGCGTCTTCTGCCAATGTTGGCTTCGTACGCGGAATGCGTACCTCTTTGCCGTTAACGACGTGAACGAAGTCCCTGATTATATAACGCGGTTCAAAGTGCAATTCGCACACGGCACATGTCTGGTCAAGCTTCTTGTCTTCACGGTGTAAGTTTCTTTCCCACAGATGTCTCCTTTCTTCGTCTTGTGGGACGCTGAAAAGAGACGCCTTCGGCGAGTCTTTCACTCGACTATAGCCTGTCCGGCACCCTGGTGCAAAACAGTAATTGCGCCGGCGACTAGGCATAGTTGCTTAGCGCACCACAGAACGAACACAAAGGCTGTCCGAGGACGTTGCAGAGACAAGTCTACGCTAAACCAGTCTGTTTCTACAAGTCACTACCACCACCTCCACAAGTCTACGAACGTTGCACTTCACAAAAACAATCAAAATCAAGTCGATTCACATTCTCGTGTACAGGCTGCAGCAAGCGAATGGCAGTGACGGGAGCGCACGCGCTGGCACGGGTCTTCAGGTGGAACTAGCTCCAGCGCCCCTAGCGGCCTCCGGCTCCGGCGACATGCGCGGCTTCAGCCGTAAGCGTGCGCCGCATAGGGCAGAGAGCACACTACCCAATATTCTAGTACACTATAATTGCAACGCACGCCGACGACTCGAGAACGCGCAACAGCCTCTTGGGAGCTCAGGGTTGCCGGCTGGGCAATGCGCTCCCGCTAGGCTGGGCTACGTTACAGCTACACTCAGATTTTCCAAGTGCTTCCAACATGCAACTGAATGGCATGTGCTGTCACGATCCGCCCGGGTTCGTGAACAAGGGAGGGCTCGAGGCATCCTCCGTTAGACGGACGCTCCGCAGCGTAGTGGTGCTGAACGATGACTGACCGCCGAGCAGCCGTGCTCGTCGGTGTTTATTGTGGTGCGGTGACCAATCTTGCCTGCCGAGCTTAGCAGGCCTCCGAGCCTGGCGGCGAACGAACATTATGCCTGAGGGTGCGTCCCCTTACCCCCAGTTTGTTTGTTAAATAAAATATGGCTGTGGCTTAGCTAAGGTTAAGCCCAGGATGCGAAGCATACTAGCCTTTATTTTAGTTGTTATGCGTTGCATATTGCAATCACTCAGTTCAGCCCTTGGGCGCGGCCGGGCAGCCACCATTTAACCACGTGAAGTGACGTCACGACAGCCGGAGGAAAAGCTGGGCCCCAACTCGCGCGGTCCCGCTAGGGGCGCTGCGCCGGCGCGTGACGTCGCGGTCGCGCCGGCGAGCGCGTGACCGTGGCAGATGGTCACCTTCCGGCGAGCGCACGAGCTGAGACCCGGCTATGTAGCTACGCGGCCGCAAGCGAGCGCACAAATTGAGCCTCCGCTACAGTGGCTACAAGGGGGAAGTGTGAGGAGCGCGCCCGGGCAGGCGAAGCGCTTTGGAAGGAAAGGGGCAGATGGCGCTGCAGCGCGCATACACGTCAGATTCTTCGGCTGCAGCGTTGGTAAACGCGTGTTTTATACGCGGCGGACGCAGTTTTTCTTTCGTCATGTTTCCATGGCTCTCACTATATTACAGAAATCGGTTCTGCTGGACACTTGGTTGTACAAGAGAGCCGGAAATATTACTGAGTTAATTCCAAATTGAGCAGAATGTCAAGAGAAAGCAGACTTACCGTTTCCATGTTGGATCGCCCAACAGCGTAGATTATTTCGCGACGGGTTGATTTCTGCTGTACTCGGACAAAGCACCACATGTTCAAATGCGCAAAATTTCTGAATAAAGCTTTATTTTGCTAAGCTGCTCTGGTAGCGGCAAAATAAAATGATTTCCTGGTACTTGGGAGTGAAACCTCTTCCAAACAGTCCTTAGGTAACCCGCCTCAGTTTCAAGTGCTTCTTTTTTTCCCGCGATGATTCCCTCTCTTTGTTAAGGGATTTCATGTAGAAATGAAGGCGTGTTAGCAGGAAAAACTTGGTGATGTGGTTGGTAATACTCAGCCCATGAAGTTCACAGCCAATCAAGACATTGTTCTTCCTGAGACAGCATGTCAGCTGATCAAGGCTGTCATAGTGCAGTTGGTTGTTGCTAAACCACATAGAAAAGGTGAGTTCTAACGCCTCTACAAACGAGAAAAGTTCGTGGGATGGGTAGAGCAGACCACCTTTGTCACAAAATTTGGTAAATGTCGAGAGTTCTTTGTTAGCATTCTCCGGATTCACGAGAAGCTGATCAAAACAGTCTTTGCAGTGAGTTTTCAGGATGGTCTTTCGTGCAACATACCCTGCAATGTAAAACACCAGGCGGCTGTCGCTCGTTTTTTCATTGTACACATGGTCAGAGAGAAGCTCAGATTTCTGGAGCCTTTGTGAAGCATCTTCTATCTGTCCTCTGTCAAGAAGTTCATCCACTTCACCGCCTGCTTCCTTCTCACCCAGCAAAAACTGCAGGGTGCCTCCTTCACAGTTTCCGCTGCTCGGCGCTTTCACTAAGTTATAAAAACTTAGGCAATTAACAGTGATGAGGAACTGGGTTGCGTTGGGGTGGTCATTACAGCCGGAAAACTGACGTATGACGCCAAACAGTTTTTCCAGGCTATCCTGACAAAGGCGGCTTGTCAGCAAGTACTTGTACCCAAGCTTGTCATGGACATACTTTAACAGATCTAATGTTGCATGGAGGGTAACCCTCAGTCCTTCAGCTGTGCTTGCTGACAAAAAACCTACTCTGGAAGGTGCCAAGGATCTTTCCCATTTGTTAAGGTACTCGATGAAATCTTTGATGTTTTTCTCTTGAATGGACCCAAGTCTTAGAGCTTCGGATGGAATACGTGCTGTCATCGCCTCTATTAGCTTGGCCATTGTGCTGACAAATGCCTCAGTTGCTGCTGGGTCACCCCAATTCCTTTGAATTTCATTCTTGTAAAAGAAAAGGCCACGAACGACTTCTGAGCTGAAAAGTTGGAATGCTAAGTTCACCCTCATTTTCTCAAAATTATTGGGCTTCACGTGGCATGCACTAATTTTTGGCATGACCTTGAGGGTGACTGCACATTTATCTTCCTCGTGTGCCACCCTGATGTGCTCAATGTAGGCAGCACCATCCGGAGTTTTGTAGAAGCACTTCAGGAAACCGTTCCTTACGCATTTTATCAAGTGGGGAAAATCTGACATAAAAAAAAGACGTCTTTCTTTATCAACAGGATGAGCAACCGACGACTTCACACAGCTCGAGGAACCAGATATTCCAAATATGCGCCACATAGAGCGGTTCCATGAAGCGCCATCAGCTGTCACAAAATCAACCTTCAGGCCAGCTTTTTCGGCAAGAATCACAGCTTCTAGGACGATTTTCGACAACAGAGCTGCCTTCACATTGCCCCTTGAGGCAAAAACACCAAGTATTTGATGCCAAGAACCGCTTAGAGGTTGAAACATGACCACTAGACCGTGATCACAAGGCACATGTTTCTCACTTTCGGGGGTGAATTTTCCTAAGTCCACAAGTCCCTCAATCTTTCCCCCTCCAACTACACTGAAACACTCCGACAGTTTCATCTCATCTATTATCAGGCCACCGTGGCACCTGAATTCATCCATGGTCTTCGTTTTCTTGCCAATCCCTGCAAGCACAAGGGAGTTGAAGCCAAACCCGCTCTTATACTTCCGCATATATGTCTTCAAGCAGGTTCTGTTCGGGAGTGTTAGTATTCCCTCTCTTCTGACGTGCTCGTAGAATCTTGGACTCTTCATGCGCATTATAATGCACTCGAGTAGCCAATCTGGGTTGTATTTCATCCCTCTCAGTGATTTGCGACGAGCTGCCTGAAAACACTGCAGTACCGCGAGCCTTTGCTTAGGTGGAAGAGCTTTTAATCTGTCTTCCAGGACGCTCTCTTCCAGTTCTACACTCTGCCTCTCAAGATCCTTGATGGTTTGTGTGTAGACTGACAACTTGGCCTTGAGTCGCCGAACAGTTTGCGTTTGAAGTTTTTTCTTCCTTGAGAGTCTGGGAGCTGAATTCTGGCTACGACGCTTTTTTGATCGCTGGTTCAAAAGAGCTTTTCTTAGATGCTTGCACATCACACATGGCCTACTGTCATGCGCTACACCACGACACTTTATGCTTGAAATGATTGCGTCAAAAAAGTGAAATTTCTTGCTTCCCAACGCAAACGGAAATTCATCGACTGTGCCGGCTCCAACACAGACTTCCATGCTGTCGACCTCTTTCAAAAGAGATGTAGGATCGGTGGATGACAGCCCCGACTGGCGCACTCCCTTTAAAAAAACATCTTGTTTCACACAGTTCGCTTCTTGTGAAAACACAACCAGCTTGCTTGCATATAGGACCCGTTTATCCTTCCCTGGTTTGCACACACTGTAAGCCACAGTCAACGGCGAAGGGTTCAACGTGTGCATGCCCCACGAACACGACGGTAAAGTGAGGTCCTGAAACGAAGCTGTGCAGTACGGAACCTCCTCGAAGCCCACACTCACAGAAACGGCACTGTCTTCTGCACATTTCTTCTTGGCTGGAGCTGTGGGTTCAGGCTTTGCGGGCCGCTTCCTGTCAGGCGGCAGTTGCTTCGATAAATACTTTGGTAGGTTTGGGAAAAGCGTGGGCACAGCTCCAGGAAGCAACAGAGGCCTGCTTCTTTCGATTCGGACGAGCTCTCCATTCACTGTGTGCTCAAAGTACCTTGAAATGTACCTTGTGTCGAAATGAAGCTCGCACACCGCAGAGTTCTTCTCGAGTTGTTTGTCAGCACGCGGTATAGCCCGCTGCCACTGCGCCAACGCCAGTTCATTCTTGGGTACACCAAACAGCGACAGTTTCATCTTGCACGATTTGTAGCCAGTAGTGCACCCAGGCACAAAACAGTGGCTCTGTTTTCTGGGCATCACCACACATACAGCGCACAAGAAATAACACACAACTGCCGGCAAAGCCGAGAGAAACACGTGCAGCACAGCTCACGCCAGCGTATGCCACCGCGCCTTGCCCATCGACTGACGTGCAAACGTCGTCGAGCGCCGCCTGTCGGATCCTCCTCAAAGGCCTCAGTGGACCGCATACGGCGAGCGGCGCGCTGCTCACACTTCCCCCTTGTAGCCACTGTACCTCCGCTTTTGCAGCTGTTATGACGTCATATGGTAGCTACGCGGCCGCGCGCCGCGCAGCAAGGAAGAGCGTGGTTGTGCGGCTAGTATGCTTCGCATAAAAACAAATGTCCATGTTCAAAATATGAGGCTCTGCCTCCACCCTAGCTGGGTCGACGCTGCCTGCTATCCAGGCGAGTAACGGTCCAGTGGCCTCCGCCGTCGAGTACTTCGCCTGGGCACCGATGTTAATGGGTCGGGTGTGGCAACGCCGGGTGCTGCTTGAGCCAGGCTCGCTCCATCCAGAGGGTCTGTAGTGGCCGGCCTCGTGAGTGGTGCTGGGCTCGACACCGGTCCAACGGGCACCGCACCACTGGCTACGGTTGCCGCATCCAAGGTGGGTGGTGCTCCGCTGGAAGCGACTGGTGCTGCCGCTAGTCCTGCCGGCTGAAACTCAGAAGTGGCAGTCTAGGGTGCTGGCCAGGTCCCAAGGCGAGGCCTGGCATGGTCTGCGTGTCTGTGCCACAGGGCCCCGTCTGGCATGCGGACGCGCAGAGATGAGGCGCTGGCAGGAGACGCCCTCTTTCCGGCAGACCAGGGTGGGTCAGGACGGAAGTTCCTGGCGAAAACTGGAGCTCCCGACTCTGGCAAAGGGCCGGGACGGCACCCTTGGTCAGCAGCCAGCTTCTGCTTCAGCTGCTTCAAAACCACCGTGGATCGGAGGGCCGGATGCAAGACGTCCAAAGGTGTCTTGACCATCCGACCCAGCAGGAGCTCACAGGGGGCAAGGCCAGTGACATCGTGAGGCGTGGTCTGGTACTGAAATAGTATCCGGGCAATCTGCGTCCGGAAATCCACAGTTTGGCTCTTCTTGAGTTTGTCTTTGATGGTTTGCGCCACCCGCTCGGCTGCACCATGTGAAGCAGGGTGGTACGGCGAAACCATCATCCGGCGGATTCCGTTCTTCGTCAGGCCAGGTACGTTGTGCTGGCGAAAGCAGGACCATTGTCAGACACGATGACATCCGGCAAACCCTGGGCGGCGAAGACCTGTTTAAGCGCTGCAATGGTCACGGAATGGTCACGGCGCTGCAATACCCACGGATCGTCCTACGCCGCTCGCGGCGGCGTAGGACTATCCGTGGGTACTCGTCGCCAGTGTCACGACTATCCCATCCTCGTCGCCAGTGTCACGATGCACCCTGGTTCGTGAACAAGGGAGGGCTCGATGCACCCTCCGTTAGACGGACGCTCCGCAACGTGGTTGTGCTGAACCACGACCGGTTTATTACTCGCGACCTGCTCACTATAGGAAGAACAGACGTCCTGTTCACTAGACTAAGAATAGGACACACATTCGGCACTCACAACTTTCTCCTGACCGGTAACGAGCCACCAACCTGTGGTAGATGTGGCGACAGGCTTTCCGTCCTCCACATCTTCCTGGAGTGCCGGGAAGGCGAAAGAGAGGAGAAAACATTTTCCTTTTGCATACAGCCATCACGTCCCTCTGCATCCGGCGATGTTTCTTGGTGTAGAACCGCTTTTTAATACCAAAGTAGTTCTCGCTTTCTTAAAAGATGTGCTACATGTTACAAGCCCATTCATTTCGTAGCGCATCCTCTTTCCAGAGGATATCGCTAGGATAGATTCTCTGTATAGCACATACCCGCCGTGGTTGCTCAGTGGCTATGGTGTTAGGCTGCTGAGCACGAGGTCGCGGGATCGAATCCCGGCCACGGCGGCCGCATTTCGATGGGGGCGAAATGCGAAAACACCCGTGTACT